>NW_022103923.1:6300354-6307074 GCF_000313985.2 Echinops telfairi
TCAGTCTTCATTTGGGTTTCAGTAATTCCTCTTGGTTACATTACCCTTGATCACGCCCTACCAGGTGTCTTACACCCTCCTCACCACCGATTTGGATCAATTGTTGTTCCTTTGGCCCTTTGTAATTTTCTATAAGGTTCTTTGACTTTATCCTTTTTTCCCCATTTGCTTTAGCTACTCTACCATTAAAAGCCAGTGTAAGAATCTCTTCTGACATTTATTTAACCTTTTCTTTCTTTTTAATGATCTTTTTCTTTCTTCATGAATGCTGGTTTTGATTCCCTTCCACAGCATGTCCGGTCTTTTGTCATTAGTGTTCTTCAATGTAGCAAATCTGTTCTTGAGATGATCTAAAAATCTAGGTGGAATAGACTCAAGGTCATATCTTGGTTTTTGTGGACTTATTTAATTTTGTTCAGCTTTAACCTCAACTTTCATGTGAGCAATTAATGGTCTGTTCCACAGTAGACCCTGGTCTAATTTTAGCTGCTGACATTGAGCTTCTCCATCATCTCTTCCCACAGATGCAGTCAATTTTATTTCTGTGTAATCTGTCTAGAGAATGAATGTGTATCCTTATCATTTGTGTTGTTGAAAAAATATTTGCTATGAACAAGTTGTTGATCTTGCAAACTTCTTTCATGGGATCTCCAGCGTTGTTTCTATCACCAAAACCGTATTTTCCAACTATGATTCCTTCTTCTTTGTTTCCAACTTTTGCATTTCAATTGCCAATAATTATCAAAGCACCTTGATTACATGTTTGATCGATTTCAGACTGAAGATATTAGTAAAATTCTTCAATTTCTTCATCTTTCCCTTTTTTGGGTGTTGGTGCATAAATTTCAATACAAGTTGTATTGATTGGATTTACTTGAATGTGGATATATATAATTCTAGAACAAACAGCATTGTACTTCAAGATAGATTTTACAATGTCCTTTATGACAATGAATGCAATGCCATTCCTTATAATTGTGTTATTCTCAGCATAGTAAATCATGTGTTTTTTCTGAGTAAAAATGGCTAATACCAGTAGATTTCAGTTCACTAATACCTAGTATATCGATATTCATGTATTCCATTTCAAGTTGATGACTTCCAATATTCCTAGATTCATACTTTGCACATTCCCAGTTCTGATTGTTAGCATATTTTTGTGGCTGTTAAATGAAGATCCCAAAAGCTCTACTTCCACAAGCTTTAACCCAATTATATCACCATGATTGACTCCACTCTCAGAAAGCAGCTTCACCTCAATTACATTTCAAGGGCTCTGCGACCCCAGGGGCCCATCCCTTTCAAGTGCTCTTTGACCCGAGGGCCACTATCTCTAATAGTGTTCTGCTACCATTCATTAAGTGTTCAGTATCTAGCAATATTTGGAAGCTATGCATAAGGTTTTCCACAACTTCTTCCTTTGATGTGAGCAGCTGATTCCTTCTTTGTTTTCTGCTCTTAGTCTGGAAGTTCTGTTGAAACCTATTCACCTTGTGTGATCCTGATGGTTTTTAAAATAGCAGTGACAGAGCTTCCAGCATCGTAACAACACACAAGCCAAGACAATACAACAAATCTACAGACAATTTTATGATAAAGAGCATTCTAAATTATTCCCCTGGGGCATAATGTAATTCTATTGATAGTATCATTAATTAAAACAGTGGTGAAGAATTTAAAACACTGTTGAGAAAAGGAAATTATACAAATATAGGCCAATTTTAGTCTTCAATACATGAATTATTGACTTGTACACAATAAACTCTTATGTGGCTGGACATTATTTACATGATGGAGTTGGTGAAAGGGGGTAATATTATTCAATGACCCTCACTCACAAGGCCAAACCATGTCTACCAGATTAATACATGTCCTGAGAAAGCAGGAAGGGTATTAAAATAATAAATATATGGTATTTTTGGCCACCATTCATTGAGCACTCTCAAAGCAATAGATCCAAACCAGAGTCCAATGACCATCATTTCCATAACCTTGGTATAGCAGTTATCTGTTTCTTCTCACATTAAGGTGTTTCACCTTAAGACTAATGGAGTATTTCAATTCCTTAAATCTGCTACAGGTGATTTTGAGGTAACCCCCCCTAGTTCTCTACCTTTACACGTGATCTTTCTTTGCTTATAACCATTGTGGACCTTTACTTCTGTCCCCAATTCTTTCCCAGAGTCTGGATATTTAGGGTCCCTCAATCCTGAACCCACAGAGACTTGGGGGAGATTTGGTGCATTGGTCTCCTGCTATCACTGAACGAGTGAGCATTGAGTAGCAGAGTGACAACTAACTCGAGTGAAGTGTTTTAGGAAATGCATCACAAAGTTGAACCCTCTAATCTAGTTTCTGTTTCAACTGTGATGAAGCTCACATTTAGGGAGGGGAGAAAATTGGAGGACAGGCTGGTCATTATTCAAGGTCAGGATATCCAAACATTAGGGTCTTAAAAGGACAAGGTCTATAGAGCCTACTTAAAGTATTGAAGTAAGACTAGGAAGGCATGATGTTGAAGGCCCTGCTTTATCCAAATCCTGTACCTCCCAAAGGTGGTTGATGAAAAAGTATATTAATGTTATTTAAGGGGAATGCTTTGCATTGTTTTTGAAATTCCTTAGGAAGTTCAATAACAAATATTCGTCAGTTTTGAAAAAATCTGAATTGTGAAAAACTTTTATAGCAATATTCATCTCTAAATTATTTTTTTCTATAAGTAGAGGGACTAATTAATTGATTAATTCATAAGAATGAGCTTTTAAAATATTTTCCTTCTTGCCTCATGCTGTGTGGAATTTTAACTAAGTACCAGATAAATTAGTTCTGCCTTTGTGGAGTTTTCCATAGCTAATGTTTTACAACTGTTCAAAAACATAATCAGTCACTGTAGGACAGCAGTTTTTGTAGCTGCATTACAAAAAGTTGCATGGCCTGGATTTTTCATCTTCACCAAATTTAACATTGTTACTGTTAAAATATTATTAATAAGGATAAATGAACTCATTTATTCAATAACAGTTTATTGAGTAGTAAGAATAGCAGATTCTGTTAAACACTAGAGGGGATATAAGGATGCAAAAGATCCAGATCCAATCCTCTGGCAGAGCCTCTGGTAGAAAGTATAATATACATAGAGAAAAAAATTATGTAGGAAGAATGGCATAATATGTGCCATCATAGAGGTAAGTACAGTTGTTACTCCACTGGAGTAATTAAGGAAGAATCATACCTTTGAGTGGATATTGGAATCAGAGATGAGGACAGTGAAAGAATGTCTCGGTAGAGAGAATTCTATGAGCAAAAGTTCAGCAATAAGAAAATCTAGAGTGTTCTCAGAGGAGTGATGGGGAGCATTTAGGAAATGTCAATTGGAGCAGACTACCATGGCTCTAATAATATTCTAGCTTGAGATGCTCTTTTATTTTTTTGAATGAGAGGCAATTTTTCTTTTTAATAGATTATTTTACAATAAAACCATATCAAACTCACTGTCTTTTAGTCCATACCAACTCATAGCAACTCTAATGGATGGAGCAGAACCTCTCCATTGGTTCCGATGCTGTAAACTTTATCGGGAGCAGATAATCTCCTCTTTCTCTTGCATAGTAGCTGATGGGTACTAACTGCCAATTTTGCAGTGCTGAGCTCACTGCACCACCAAGACTCATTATCATTATTATTATTTACAACAGCAAAGGCTTATTTCTTGTTCACACTACATATCCATTGTGGCTCATTGGTGGTTCTGCTTTACTCCAGGACTCAAGCTATTGCAACAGCTCTGGAACATTGCTGGTTAGCAAGGCAGAAAAAAAAGAGACTATGGGAAACCCTGTACTTTAAAGATTTTGTTGAAAAGTGCTGAATTTCATTGATCAAGTAAAACTTATAAGAATTAAAAATGTCTTATGTTTTCATTTAGATGATAATCTTTAAAAAATTCAATATATTCTGCCTGATCTGAACATTCACTGTTGAATACAAAATGTAATTAAATTTCAGAGTCTATGTTGACTTTAATGATTAAACTCACTGCCATAAAGTCAATTCCAATTCATAGTTACCCTATGTGGCAGAGAAGAACTGCCTCTGTAGGTTTCTGAGAATGTAACTGCTTATTGGAGTAGAAAGCCTGTTTTTCTCCATCAGAGTGCCTGGTGGATTCAAACTGCTAACCCTGAGATTAGCAGCCCAATGTTTAACCCACTGAATCAGTAGGGCTCCTGATTAAGTGATTAAATGGCACCAAATAGTACTACTCAATTTAACAGCACTCAGAGGCAGTTGGAACATGTAAATGTGTTTGTTTCAGTTGACACACTAGTGTACAAAGAAGATATAGCATTATTTTGAATATAGAAGTGGGAGGATTTAGTGCTCATAGATGCATTGAAACGTAGATGTGCCAAATACCAACGGTAACAGCAAACAATGCCATATAACTCAATTCCATACTCATGTTTTAGATAGTTTAAGACAATTATCACCTGTCACATCAGATGCATGTTGTTGATTTGACTTCTTCTGGTTTGGCAGTTTTGTTTGTATTTAATTTTCAAATTTATTTTCATTTATGGTTATATGACATATACAGAGTTTATATTATTTCTATTATATTTGCTTTTAACTAAAATTATGATAAAATAATTTAAGGTATTATCATTAAAAGAGTATCTAAACATTGCTAAAGATTATGAACTACTAAGTAGACAATAGGAAGATAGGATGTGCCTAAAGATATGGGTCTGACAACTATCTGTAAGGTTGACTAACAGATAAAAGACAAGGAAAACAGTGAGACTTTTTTCAAGAATACAGGCAGTAGATTTCAGTTTATGGAACATGAAAGGAAAGAGAATATTGGAGAGACAGGAGTAGAGAAGAACTAATTGATATTTTTTGCATAATTACTTTGATGTATAGAGGTAAAAAAAAGGAAGGAGTGAATGATCTCATATTTTTATTCTTATAAAATCGAGAATAGCAGTGGCATGGATAGAAACTAGAGAAATAGAGAATGAATTTGTTGAGCAAAGGCAAAGAGTTTGAATTTAAACATAATTTTACTCTATTTGTAATAGTTTTCAAATAGGTTAGTAAATTTGAAATACACATAAATAAGGTGAAAAATACCTTTGAAGTTTTAGTTGCTAATAAAATTACGTACCTACAAAGCAGCTTATTTTTTGTAGTACCAGTACCTAGCTCATTGCTTCATACATAGCATGTACTCAATAAATATTAGGTAAATCAAATGTATTGATGTGAGTTAAATAAGATTACATAAAAATATTTGCTCCCTGGATTTCCACTTCTGGCATGATGAATGAATAAGAGCTTAGACAAGACTTGGCATTTCAGAACAATTCTATTGTTTGTGGTGACAGATGTTGTCAAGTGGATATTGACTCAAAGTGACTGCATACAACAGAATGAAGCATTGCTTGGTCCTGCTCCATCCTTACAATCATTGTTATGTTTACACCCCTTGTTGCAGCAACCGTGTCAATCCATATCACTGAAGGTCTTCCTCTTTTTCATTGACTCTCCACTGTACCAAGCATGATGTCCTTCTCTATAGACTGGTCCCTTCTCATAGCATGTTCAAAGGAAGGGAGATTTTGTCTCACTATCCCGGTTTCTAAGGAACTTTCTGGCTATACTTCTTTCAAAACAGATTTGTTTGCTCTTCTGGCAGTTCGTGATCTATTCAATATTCTTCCACAACACCACCAAACAAATGGATGCAACACTGCAAGTTCTCATTTATCTAAGCCAAGAAATTTGGAAGATAGCTACACGGCCAACTGACTGGAAGAGATCCATATTCATGACGATTCCAAAGAAAAGTGATTCAACAGAATGTGGGAGTTATTGAACAATATCATTAATATCACATGCAAATAAAATTATACTAAAAAGAATTTAAAAATGATTACAGGAGTACACTGACAGGGAACTTCCAGAAATTCTTGTTATTGTGCATAGGTCCTACTTTTTAATGCATAATTTTCATTACAAGAGGAAGGGGTTTGTCTTTATGAGCTTCCCCTAATATACCATGAACATGAGACAGCATGTAAGGGAGATGGAGCCAGAGAAGTCAGTTGCTGTCAGGGGCAGATTTTTCCTGAGGGTACATTGCAAAACAGCATGGCAACTGGGATACTGAGCTTTGGGAAACAGGGAAAATTAGTTAGGGACTCCTGCACTAAATCCTTCTAAAGCTAAAACCTTCATAAAAGGTGAATTCATCTCTTGATCAAAAGAAGCAGAAGCAAACACACTTCAGAGAGAGCTTCCCTAACTTTTGCCCACAAATAATCTCACTGATTATTATTTTTTTCTTTTCTTCTAAGGAGCATTCTGCGTGGACTTTTTTTTAAAATGTTGGAAGCAACCCAAATTTCCATCAACTCATAACTGGATTAAAAACTGTGGTATATACATACAATGGAGTACTACGCATCACTAAAAAGCAGTGATGAATGTATGAAGCACATCGCTGCATGGGAAGAGCTGGAGGAAATCATGCTAAGTGAAGTAAGTCAGGCACAAAAGGACAAGTACAACATGAGTCCGCTGAGGTAAGCAATAAAAAAAATGCAAAAGGGACATAGGGAAAAAGCTACTGTATACAAACATTCTTGTGGTGAGGACCGGGTAGTATGGCAGGGACCAGATCAAATGCAGGGATGCACATGGTAGACAACTGGG
>NW_022103923.1:6309413-6316586 GCF_000313985.2 Echinops telfairi
GCTTTACACAATTGATGTATGTATGGATTGTGATCAGAGTTGTATGAGCCCCTAATAAAATGATTTTTAAAAACTGTATAGATTTACACTTTACATTAAAAAAATGTTTTTTTTTCTCTTTAACCCAAGTTAATTTGTGTCTGCCTATTAATTAGTGATTTACCCTTTCTTCCTCACCCCCAATGAGTAATAACCATCAAAGTATGTTTCCTTTTGTGTGAGACCTTTTCTTGACCTAGAAAAACCTTTTCAATGTGAATTGACTGAAGGTTTTTATCTCATGAACCTGGAGGACATTTTATGATGTGAAATTTGTCCATCACACAAGGCAAATGTTGTATGAGACCACTATTATAAAAAGTCAAGGAAAAAAGTTTGCAAACAGAAAGAAACACTCTTGGAAGTTTACCAAGGTTTGCAAGAGAGGGTAGGATAAATCACAAAACAGAGAGTAGGCAGGTAAAGAGAAAGGCAGTATACTATAGAGAAGTTAGAATTGTTGAATGGAAACCTACTTTGCTCTTTAATCTTTCATCCAAATCATGATAGAAAGTTAAAGAGATACTAATCCTGTTTATTAGCTTTCCTAATAAACCCTCACAACCATGGGGGAAAAGTGTGTGTGAGAGAAAGGGAGACCCTCAACACAAAGGATTGACTCAGTGGTTGTGACAATGGGTTCAAATATAGCAACAATTGTGAGGATGGTACAAGATTGGGTCCTTTCCTTCTGTTGTACATAGATAGGGTCACTATGAGTGGGAACTTACAACAGCAAGTCTAGATCGAAAATTGAGTAGCATAGTGTTTAGGCACACATAAATATTTGTTAAAATGTTTCAAAAAGAGAATGATGACCATGAAATTTAGAATAGTAAATTCTTCTTGTTATGAGGAACGAGGATTGGATAGAAAAGAATCCATAAGTCATAAGTAAATACAAGTTATTTACAATGTTATAGTTCTTTGGTTATAATTTCCTTGCATTGCATTATATTGTTTTGTAACTTTTTCATATATTTGATTTATCCTCTCCTATATATGAGATAGTATATAAATTATAAAGAAAAAGGAAAAAATAAAATTAACCATTTATAAATTAGAAGTATTTTTTCTAAGTAAACTATTTTCTCATGATTCTACAATATTATCTTCTAGTATCTATTATTATATTATATAATTAAGATACTGTCTATATATTCCAAAAAAACAAAGCCAAACTCTCTGCCATCAAGTTGATGCTAACTAATAGTGGTCCTATAGAACAGGATAGAACTCCCCTTGTGAGTTTCCAAGACTGTAACTTTACGGGAGTAGAAAGCCCTGCCTGTCTCCCATCTATATATTATATTATCTATATTTATTTCCTTAAGCTTTTTCTTCCTAATTCCAGTGTCATATTCATTTGACTCTGTAAAAAGTCCCAAAGGAAACATTTGATCGTTTTTTGCATAACAGTTTCTCCTCAAAAAATGTGAGTAACATGAAACTTTCCAGAGATTTTTAAGCAGACTCCAATGAAACATTTTTCTCCGAAGTAAATTATTTTAGAATATGTCATCCTGAGATAATGACAGTTCATTTAAAAAAGCTGACTTCAT
The DNA here is from genome assembly GCF_000313985.2 of Echinops telfairi. Taxonomy (NCBI): domain Eukaryota; kingdom Metazoa; phylum Chordata; class Mammalia; order Afrosoricida; family Tenrecidae; genus Echinops; species Echinops telfairi. The sequence goes on from NW_022103923.1 coordinate 6,311,015, forward strand.
TTACTTCTGATGGGTCTGGCATGTTCTGTGAGGTATTAGTTCTAGTGGCCAGGAAAAAAATTAAAACAGATAAAAGGAAAGCCTGCATCAAAGGATTGACCTCACAGGCTGAGTGATGGTGCTTTGTGTAGAAACACTGTGTATGTCTTTCTACTCCCCTTTCCCTTTTGGGTATAGCTGTTCTCTTCTCTCCAAATTAGATATCTTGGGAAATGATTTTACAAGAATGCTTTTCTCTTATGAAAATCAGTTGCGGTGTTTTTAGGCTCTTCATTTTGATACCCAGTATGTTAATCTCTGCAGAATACAACTTTGGAGACGACTATGCTAAACTGGTTGAGGTAGTTAGTTTATTGTGCCAACCTGGCCGATAAACACATGTGGGGTTAATTGAAAGGCGGGGAGATAAATGGCTCGGTGAGCCTCACCTTTCTAGTTCTTGGGTTTCTTGCTTTCTGATGGTCAGATCAGGGTGCAGCTGCCTTAGCCAGTTCCCTGTTTCAACTGACAAGGCTCACTTCCTGCAAGACATCCCTGAGGAGAAGCCACATGGACCTACCCCGATGCAGCCCTGAGTGCTGGAGCAGCCATGTGGAGACCCCTGCCAACACTGAGATGCTTACATGCTCACTGACTCAGCTTTCCTCTTGCAGTTGGCATCATTGTGTTTGTTTTGTGAGATGGAGGAGGACTTTGTGGACTGGTGTTGGACATATGGGTTAATGGGTTAATATTGGACTTGTGGGCTTGGGCAGCACTGGGTTGGGATGTTTTCTTGATGTGCACTTACCCTTTATATAAAACTCTCTCTTATACATAAGTTTCTGCAGATTTGTTTCTCTAAAGTACCCAGACTAATACACTGGTGCCACAACAATGCCCACACAATAACTATGTCAGCAAGAATTGTTTGCTTCAATCCATCTACCCAAGGTCTTCCCGATTCACTTTCAGTTGATGAAATAGGCATGAAATCCCTCAATTTTACCTTACATCTCTGTAAATTTAGGACTTTTCCTTTCGTATTTCATGTAAACTTTCTGTAGCATTTAATGTTAGGAACCCTGGTGACACTGTGGGTTGAGGACTAGACTATCAACCAAAAAGACTGAGGGTTCAAACACCAGTTGCCCCATGGGAGAGAGATGTGGCAGAGTGCTTATGCAAAGATTTATAGCCTTAGAAACCCTATGCAGCAGTTCTACATTGTCCTATAGTGTCGCTATGAGTGGGAATGAACTTAGTGGCAGTGTTGTTTTGTTGGTTTTTTTTTTTTTTGCAGGAGGGTGGGTGGAGGTAGCATTTAATACCATTGACCATACCAGAAGGGTAACTTACATAAGGGAAGTGAGTAAGTCTAAGAAAATAGGAAGGTGAGGACTGAATATACTGAGAAGCTGAGTTTTGCTATATGAAAATGGAAGCTTTTGGTGTTTTAGCTACTGAAACTCAAAAAATATCTATACATTGCCATGTCTTTTTTCTTCCATGCTCTATGCTTAAGGTATCTGTTGCTTTGTCTACCACAATCAGGTTATAATTTCTCTTTCACCTCACTTGCTAGTCCTTTTTTGGAGTGGTGGAAACAGATTTATGAGTTTGAAACCATAATGTGTTTATGACACACTGGAAGCATTCACTGATCTATCTCAGGAAATTTGGAAGATAGCTACCTGGCCAACTGACTGGAAAAGATCCATATTTGTGCCCATTCCAAAGAAAAGTGACCCAACAGAATGCTCAAACTATAAAGCAATGTAATTGATATCACACGCAAGGAAAATTTTGCTGAAGATCATCCAACAATGGCTGAAGCATATCCTTGACAGAGAACAGCCAGAAGTTCAGGCCAGATTCAGAAGAAAACGTGTAACAAGAGATATCATAGCTGATGTCAGATGGATCTTGGCTCAAAGCCGAGAATACCAGACATATGTTTACTTGTCTTTCATTGACTATGCAAAAGCATTTGACTGTGTGGATCATAATAAGCTGTGGAAAACCGTGAGAAGAATGTGAATTCCAAAACATTCATTGTGCATATGAAGAACTTGTACATGGATTAAGAGGCAGCTGTGCAAATAGAACAAAGGAATACTGCATGGTTTAAAGTCAGGAAAGGTGTGCATCAGGGTTGTATCTTCTCACCCCGCTTGTTCAATATGTATGCTAAGCAAATAATCAGAGAAGCAGCCTTATATGAAGAAAAATGTGGCATCAGGATTGGAGGAAGGCTTATTAATAACCTGAGATATGCAGATGAGACAACTTCACTTGCTGAGTCAAGGGGAATTGAAGCACATGCGAGTGAAGATAAAAGATTGTACCTTCAGTGTGGATTACGACTCAGTGGAAAGAAGACCAAAATCCTCACAACCGGACCAGTAACCTCATGCTAAATGGAGGAAAGGTTGAAGTCAAGGATTTTATTTTGCTTGGATCCATAATAAATCTCAGGAAATCAGCAGTCAAAAGCTCAAAAGACTTATTGCATTAGGTAAATCTGCTGCACAAGGGCTGTTTAGAATATTGAAGATCAAGGATACTACCCAATCCATGGTATTGTCCATTGCCTCATATGCATGTGAAAGTTGGACACTAACTAAGGAAGATTGAAGAAGAATTGATGTATTTGAATTGTGGTAATGGAGAACATTGAAAGTATCACAGACTACTAAAAGGACAAACCAATCTGACTTGGAAGAAATATGATCAGAGTGCTCCTTAAAGACAAGGATGGCAAGACTTCACTTTACAGACTTTGGGCATATTGTCAAGAGAGACCAGTCCTGGAGAGGGGCCTCATGCTTGGTAAAGTGGAGGGGGCATTGAAAGAGGAAGGCCCTCAATGAGCTGTTTTGACACAGTGGCTGCATCAATGAGCTCAGGCATAGGAATGATTGTGAGGATGTCACAGGACTGTGCAGTGTTTCATTTTTGTGTGTGTATAGGGTCGCTTTGGGTGGGAGCCAATTCAATGGCACTTAACAACAAGAACATTCATGTGGGATATACGTCTATATTTTTCTATTTTGTGGTGTCTTTGTCTGGCTTTTGTATCAGGTTTATATTTATTTCATAGAATAAGTTCTTTCTTGTTCTTTCTTTTTTCTATGTTTTGGAATTGTTTAAATAGGATTGGCGTCAATTGTCCTCAGAATGTTTGGTAGAATTCTGTAGTGGAGTTATCTGGATATGCCCTCTGTTTTGGTTGGGAGTTGTTTTTTTTTAAAAAGACCTGATCAATTCCTTCTTTTGATATGCGTCTTTCCAAATTTTCCGCCTCCGTTTATGTTAGTTTAGGTTGGTATTGAGCTTCTAGAAACTTGTCCATTTATTCTAGGTTTTAATATTTGTTGGAGTACAGTTTTTCATAATATTTTGTTATAGCCCTTTTTATCTCAGCTGGTTCTTTTGCAATATTGCCAGCTCATTTTTTTTACTGTTCGTATCTTTTCATTCTTTTCCTTTGTGAATTTTGCTAAGGGTCTCTTTTACTGATGCTCTTAAGAAAACCATACTTAGTCTTGCTTGTTTCTGCTTCAGTATGTGTTATAGTCTTTCTGCTTGTGACTTCTTTTTCCTTTTCTTCTATTGCAGGGTAAAGCTATTCGTTTTGGCCCTTTGTTCCTTTTTCATTGTGTGCACTTATTGCTATGATTTACTCTCTGAGTACTGCTTTTTCTATGTCCCAGAGGTTTGATTTGTTGTGTTTTCATTCTCATTTGATTCTAAGAATTTTAAATTTAATTTTGAATTTTGTATATAAACCAGTTTTTTTTTTTAAAAAATCATTTTATTGGGGGCTTGTTCAACTCTTATCACAATCCATCCATCCATCCATTGTGCCAAGCACATTTGTACATCTGTTGTCATTCTCAAAACATTTTCTTTTTAGTTGAGCCCTTGGTATCAGCTACTCATAAACTTTTTTTTTTTAAGCAAGATCTATTCAGCTTCCATGTATTTGATTTCCCCTCTTTATTGATTTCTTGCTTTATAGCATTTCTGTGAGAGAAGATTGTTGGTAATATTTTAATGGTTCAAAATGTTTTTGAGGTTTATCTTGTTACCTAAAATATGCTCTATTTGGGAAATAACTCGTGTGTTATGGAGAAGAATGTGTGCTGTTTTATTATTGGCTAGAATTCTGTAAATATCTACAAGGCCAAATTGGTTGATTCTGTTATTTAGATCTTCTATATCTTTGTTGAGCATCATTCTAGTTTCTTTGTCCATCATTGATAACAGTGTGTTAAAATCTATTTAAGTTATTGTAGCATTGCGTATTACTCTTTTAAGTTTTGTTAGAGTTGTATATTTATTTTATTTTCGAGCTCTGTATTTGGGTGAAGCAGCCCTAGTGGAGTAGTGGTTACACGTTGGGCTGCTAACCAGTACTTTGAAACTGCCAGCCAGCATCAAGGGTGAAAGACCAGGCTTTCTATTCTCATAAAGAGTTACAGTTTTAGAAATCCACAGGGGCAGTTCTACCCTGTCATCTCGAAGGCAGTGAGTCAGTGAATCACTGGGTGCACAAATATTTATGACAATAGCTTCTCGGTTGACCACTTCATCATTATTTAGTGCCTTTCTTTCTGTCTTAAGAAGAACTGGTGGTACTGTCCAGTAAGGTTAGAGTTCAGACCCACCAGACACTCCATTGGAGCAAAATGAGGTTATTTGATCCTGTAATGATTTACAGCCTTGACCACCCTATATAACATTGCTATGAATCAGACTAGTCTAGCAGTAGGTTGTGTTGTGTTCTTGTGTCTTATGATGTAGTTTTATTTAAAGATTATTTTATCAGAGATTAATATTGCCACTTCTGTTTTTCTTTTGGTTACTGTTTAATATATATATATTTTCTATCTTTTGGTTTTTAACCAATTTATGTCATTGTGTCTAAGTTATGATTCCTGTAGGCAACATATTGGTGGGTCATGTTTTTCTATCCATTCTACCACTCTTTGTCTCTTGATTGGTTCATTTAAACCATTTATATTCAAAGTGATTATTGATATATATTAATTTACTGTGGTCATTTCATTATATTTCTTTTGTGGTCTTGAGTTCTTTGTTCTGCTTAATTCTCTATGTTGAATTATTTTGGTTTATGCATTGCCCTTTCTCTTCCTTCAGTTTTGTTATTGTTCTGTCTACTGAGTCTTTTAAATTTTTTCTTCTTTATTTTGGTAATATCATTAATTGTCTGTGGTTGTTCTAAGATTGACCTTTACATGCTTGACTATCAGAAAGAATAATGTCTGGGATCTTAAAGGCTTGTCTTAAAACAAGCAGCCATCTAAGTGAGGTATCAGCTAAGTCCACACAGAAGAAACCTGTGTGATCCAAGAATTGTAAACAATAAAATCCAAATCTGAAGGGAGGAATGGTATCAGAGCTTAAATTCTTAACATCCTGTTTGCAGAAGGCTATGGATGACAGTGAAAACCCATTTGCTGGCTCTCCACATGGATTAAGCTTCTGCATAATCCACTCTGACCAAAGACCAGGGATGTGAATAGCTGTGCTATCAGGCAGAGTGCATTGTAAAGTAGATTATTGC
>NW_022103923.1:6329868-6332102 GCF_000313985.2 Echinops telfairi
TAATTGTCACAACATAGTTCACAAAGACAATGTTTTACATCATACTTTGATGAAGAGCAACTAGGGTCTTAAAAGCTGGTAAGGGACCATATAAAGTGTAACTATTGGTCTTGCCTGTCCAGAGGAAAGAAGAGTGATGAAAACAGAAAGTCACAGGGAAGCAATTATTCTCATGGACTAATGGACCACGCAAACATCAGGCTACCCAACTCTGAGACAAGAACTAGGTGATGCCTGGCTACCACACCAATTGCTCTGAAATGTGGGACAGAACTCAAAATTATAAATGAGACCAGGTCTTTTGGTCAGATAAAAACTGGTGAGTTTCCCAAGACTATGACCTTTAATGACCGTTAGGTGTGGAACTGAACTCAGTCATGTTCAAGCATTTAAAATCAAAAGGGCATTTACTGAAGGGCAACATTCAGAGAGTTAGGAAAGAAGGAGAAATGGAAACAGGACACAGGGATGAAGTGGGGTAAGTGATGGCTCATTGAGATGATGGCTGTGGATGAGTTGAAACAAAACACATATAAATATTGAATGTAAAACTGATGATCTATTCTGTAAATCTTCACCCAACTCACAATAAAAAAAGCTTTTTTTAAGTGACAGTTCTGGGTCAAATAGAATAATTTTAGACTCTTCGTTCACCTTTTAATATTACTTTCCATCACACCTGATCAGTTAGGAATTTGTGTAGAAGCCTGACTCAGAGCTTACTTTTAGAAAAATTGTAAATTTGCCCAGTTACCTTGTCTAGATTTCTCTCCTTAGATGCAAAACTGTCTGTCCAGCTGGCCCTTGATGCCTTTGTGCTAAGGGAAGTCAAAGTGTTGGCCAGAAGAAAAGTTCAGATCTGGTTCCATGAGTCAACAGACCTAGTTCCCCTAATTAAGTGCTGGGAGGCATTCTGCTTTACAAGCCAGCCTCCTGCCCAAAGGCACTTAACTTTATTTGCTTGAGGGGCTAAGTCCACTGCTCTGTCTATGCTCTGGTTCTTGGTTAGGTTTCTGCTGCTTTTAGGCAACTCCTCTGATGTCACAGCTATTTTCTGAATTAAGGAGGTTCAGTGTGTAAGGATCCTGAGTTCCAAAGGACATGCCCCACTACTGGCTCTTCTCTTCCACTGGTAGGGAGAGGCCTTCCTTCTGCTGAAATATACCCAGCAGGATGGCAACCACAACTAATCCTATTAACAATTACAATTATCCTATCAGCCTCTTCCTCCACCTTCCCTTACCCATCAGGAGAAGAGGAAATGCACCCAGTTTTTTGTTGGGAGTTACAAAGGCTATGGCTAGAAGAGTCATATTAAGTAAATCACTGTACCGCAGTTCTCATCCAGGACACCACTGACCTTACGTGTCAAATGTGTTATACATTTTAAATAAACCAGCATGTTTTTCTTATTTTGTGCCTTTCTGAGTTTACTAATGAGAGCTGGCTAAACTCCAAGTGGCAAAAAGTATGTCCCTGTTGAACATTAGAGCAATTGGTGTCAGTAGGTAGCTCAGCCGACCAGCCTAAGGAATCAGGCCCTTTCATTGACATGCTACAATTAACACCATGGAGACAGCATCACATTCTACTGTGCATAACCACTGGTTTAGAGTGTTGCTATGAAGTCATTTCCTTGGGTATAGTACTACCCTCTAGAAGTCATAATTTTACCTTCTCAATAAAGCAAAATTTAGGGCATTTCTTGATGAGTATAAAGACTTATGGAAGTAAGACAATAAACAAACACTGAAGCAAGGAGTTTTATAAACAAAAACAGAATCCCACTGTTCCCAAGTCAGTTCCAACTTATAGCAACTCTATTTAGGATTTCCAAGACTGTAAATCTTTGTTGGAGCAGATAGCCTCATTTTTCTCCTATGGAGTGGCTGATGGATTTGAACTACTGACCTTGAGATTACCTCTCCAATGCCTAACTCACAGTGCCACTAGGACACTTTAAGAGACTGTATACTGAATGCAAAAGACAATGAGGAAAGCAGTAAAATAAAGTAACAGAAAATTATTTAAGGACATCTGAAGCCACCTTGCTGGTTCCTGGAATCAAAAACCTAATTTAGCTGCTGACACTTAGTTATCTTCATGTCTGGTAAAGAGATTTACCTGGTTTTCCCAGTAGATTCGGGTTTTAAATATTCTGAAGCATTTCTTCAAGGTACAGATACAACCAAACTCATTTCCTCCAACTGGAATGACCTCACTATTTCCGAGTA
>NW_022103923.1:6333887-6335778 GCF_000313985.2 Echinops telfairi
TTCTGGAATAAGATCCAGGTATATGGCAGGGGCCACCCAATCCAGGGACAAATATGGCAGCCAACTAAAAAGGAGGGGAAAAGAAAGAGACATGGATAGCAGGGGAGCAGAGCACTAATTCACCCAAGGGGAGGGTGTTGTGTTGTTTATATCTCCACAGGCAAGGGAGAGAGGGAACAGACTTCAACCCGATGCACCAAGAGGTGAATGCAACATACTGTCATGAAGCAGGGAACCAACAGAGAGGTTTGCAGGGCTGGCCTCAATCCCAACTACGTGGACATCATCACCTCACCTCCCCCCAAAATGCACTACAGAGAACAGTACTGAAGCTACAGCTCAGGGAGAGGGGCACGTCTGATCAGAGCACAAAGGAGCAAAAGAAGAGGGAGGGAGAGAGGGTGGAGTACATCCTTGCCCACCAAAGCCCGAGGATGATATTCCTGCTCAGAGCAGCCAATGCACAGAGAGGACCATAGGGCCGGCCCCACCACAAGACAAGATGTCCCTTACTGACCCATATCGCTATGAGGGACAACACTGGAGGCACAGTGCAGGAATTGTGCCCGATATGACCCTACCACACCAGGGTAAAACACTAAGGATATGCAAAAGAGCAGCAAAGGGAGCAAAGCAATGGAGTCCCTGGGGAATACCAAAAATAGAGTTTGGGGCCAAGGTGTGGCACCCCATCAGACTCAACCGGAAAACACTCTTAAAGTTTAACAAACAGACCTGGAACTATTTATAGATTTTTCTTTTTTTGGTCTTTGTTGTTTGGTTTTCTTTCGTTGCTTTGTTTTGCTCTGCCTTGTTTTTGTGCTTATTGTTGTCTCTGCATGTTTATCTAGATAAGATAGGTGGGATAAACAATCCAGAGGAGAAAACAACGGGACCATTGGTTCTGGAGGGCACAGGGGAGAGGGGAAGTGTTGAAAGGAAGTGGATGTTCACAAACTCAGGGATAAGGGAACAACAAGTGATCTAAAATGATTGGTGAGGAGGGCATAGGATGCCTGGTATGGCTTGATCAAGGGCAATGTAACCGAGAAGAATTACTGAAACCCGAATGAAGGCTGAACATGATAGTGGGACATGAGGAAAGTAAAGGGAAATAGGGGAAAGAACTAGGAGGTAAAGGACATTTACAGAGTTCTAAATACAGGCGTGTACATATGTAAATATATATAATGATAGGGAAATAGATCTATGTACATATATTCATATGTTAAGTATCAAGGTAGCAGATGGACATTGGGCCTCTACTCAAGTACTCCCTCAATGCAAGAACATTTTGTTCTAATAACCTGGCATTCCATGATGCTCAATCTTCCCAACAGGATCGCTGAAGACAAAATGGGTGCATAGCAAATGTGGTGAAGAAAGCTGATGGTGTCTAGCTATCAAAAGATATAGCGTCTGGGGTCTTAAAGGCTGAAAGTTACACAAGTAGCTATCTATCTGAGAAGCAACGAAGACCACATGGAAGAAGTATGCCAGCCTGTGTGATCATGAGGTGCCAATGGGATCAGGTATCAGACATCAAAGACCCAGAACAACAACAACAAAATATCAATGTGAATGAGGTGGAGTGCAGAGTGGAGACCCAAAGCTCATCTCTAGACATTTGGACATCCCCTTACAGAAGGGTCACAAGGAAGAGACGAGCCAGTCAGGGTGTAGTATAGCACCGATGAAACATACAACTCTCTTCTAGTTCTTTAGTGTTCCCCGCCCACTATCATGACCCCAATTCTACCTTACAAATCCAGCTAGACCAGAGTATGTACACAGGCACAGATAAGAAATGGAAACATCCTGGGGGATGGACAACAGAAAAGTGGGTGAATAGAGATGACAGACAGTGTGAGACATGACAAAATAGTAATCT
>NW_022103923.1:6336871-6347816 GCF_000313985.2 Echinops telfairi
TAGACCTTTCGAGAGCTATAATGATGAATTAAACAGGATCTTATGCTTCATGAATTTACTTTCTGACAGGAAAAATTAGATATAGGTAATTAATTCAAGATAACAGTAATGAATAACAATGAAGTAGTACAAAGGGGTTTCACTAGATACTCTGCAGATGAATTTTGGGTTCCCATTTTCTGCCTGAGCTTTTTTCAAATTGGGTGTTCACAATGACATAGCCCTAAGTCGTGATCGTCTATAGCATTTTAAATATTGAGCCCCATATTTCTGAGCATTTTGCCATTCATATTTCATTCAGTGGAGTTCCTACTTTCAAAGTCAACCTGGAGTTATCCTGCACTTTCTTGTCTTTCACACAAGTCGTTCATATTGAGTGACTTGCCATGACTTTTAGATGTATCTTGAATTTTTCTTCTTCTTTTCATTTCCACCACTGCTGCTCTAGTTCAAGTCTACATTGTTTCTGACCTATGACAATGAAAACTCTTCCTGACTTATTTGATCCTAGTCCTTTCCCTCCAAGTCTCTCCTGCACTATCTCTAGACTAAGAGTTTTGACACTTTTATGTAGTTGGGCTGCTAACTAGAAGGTCAGCAGTTAGAGTCCAACAGCAACTCTGTGAGGAAAAGATGTGGCTTTCTACTCCCCTAACCAGTTACCATCTTAGAAATTGATGTGTGTATGGATTGGGATAACAGTTGTATGAGCCCCTAATAAAATGTTAAAAAAAAAGAAAAAGAAATGCACGGGGGCCATTCTATCTTGTCCTATAGGGTTGCTTGAATTGGCATTGACTCAATGGCAGGGAGGAAAAAGAATGATAAGAATTACAATAACTCTTAATGACAAGAATTACAATAATTATCTGTGAAATCTTGACCTTAATGTGCTTTTTGCATCACTATTAGCCTGTCTTTCACCCTTTCTCCTGCCCTTGATAACCTCTTGAATTTTGTTTTAAAAATTTCCCTCAAATCCACTTATCTTCCTCTTCGAACACTGATAACTAAAAATATATATATATGCATCTATATGTTATTCTTTACTCAAAGTAGTTGTTAAACATAAAAACACTGACTTAAAGACAATCCGTTTTTGCCAAGGGATCGAGTAGAAAGATATATATTAAGGATGATCTTATTCATTATTGGACATCAGAGAACACCTAGAATATTGCTATGCACATTTGGGTTTACAATAAATGGTTGTTAGTTTGGATAGCAGTGTTCAGATTTTTAGGGTCTCTAAGGAGGGGCACACATAGTAAGGGAAGAAGGGAAAGATAATATAGCCTAACTAGGAAGCTATTGTTATAACTGAGAGATAAAGTTACATGTGAGCCTTAGTCAGGGTGGAGGCAGTGGGAATGAAAAGGAGGCGGTGGATATGAATGCGCATGTAAAGAATGAATGCTAGGTGAAGGAGAAGTGGATAGAAATAAGACCAGGAACTGAAGTCCACTGACTCGATGATGATGGTATACTGCATAAAATCAAGGAACTCAGAGAAGGAGATAGTTTGGGTAGAAACAGGTAGGAGGTAACCAGTTTAATATTTTAGGTACTGAGAGGTGCTGATAGAACCAGGGGAAAGGGCATGAAAAGTGTATGGAAATGTAACATTGCAGTTTTGGAAAGTTACCAGCTTGGAGATGGTAGTTGAAATCACGGATGAGATTTTCCAAGAAGAAATCTTTTTTTTTTTTAAATTTAATTTATTTTTTAATCATTTTTTTATGGGCTCATACAACTCATCACAATCCATACATACATCAATTGTGTAAAGCACACTTGTGCATTCATTGCCCTCATCATTCTCAAAACATTTGCTCTCCACTTAAGCCCCGGGCATCAGCTCCTCATTTTTCCGCTCCCTCCCCACTCCCCACTCCCTCATGAGACCTTGATAATTTATAAATTATTATTTTGTCATATCTTACTCTGTCCGACGTCTCTCTTTACCCACTTTTCTGTTGTCCATCCCCCAGGGAGGAGGTCACATGTAGATCCTTGTTATTGGTTCCCCCTTTCCAACCCACTCTCCCTCTACACTCCCAGTATCGCCACTCACACCACTGGTCCTGAAGGGATCATCCGCCCTGGATTCCCTGCGTTTCCAGTTCCTGTCTGTACCAGTGTACATTCTCTGGTCTAGCCAGACTTGCAAGGTAGAATTCGTGTCATGGTAGTGGGAGCGGGGAGGAAACATTTAGGAACTAGAGGAAAGTTGTATTTTTCATCGTTGCTACATCGCACCATGTCTGGCTTGTCTCCTCCCCGAGACCCCTCTGCAAGGGGATCTCCAGTGGCCTACACATGGGCTTTGGGTCTCCGCTCTGCACCCCACCACCTCATTCACTATGATAAGATTTTTTTGTTCTGATGATGCCTGATACCTGATCCCTTCGACACCTTGTGATCACACAGGCTGGTGTGCTTCTTCCATGTGGGCTTTGGTGCTTCTGAGCTAGATGGCTGCTTGTTTACCTTCAAGCTTTTAAGACCCCAGACGCTATATAGAGCTAGGGAAGAGGGCTAGATAATAGTGAATAGCAATAAGCACAGAATGGTGTTACATGATACTTTTTGTCACAAGATCTGCTGACGAATCCAATCTAGCACTTAGCTCTTTGTAGTATAATAGCTGTAGATGACAGCTGTAGTTATGATTTTTCTCTCCTTCACCTAGATCTTAAACTAGAGGCTTAGTAGGTATTCAAAGGCCTCCCAGTCTTTCCTCTCTGAAGAGACCAGATAACGCTGTTACTTTTTAACCAGAGATCATGACCAAATGTACAAATATTAGCGATAATTAACTTATTCTGCATATCAGAGCTAAGTGTACTTTGAACTTGGAGTGGAGAGCAAGGAGAAAAATAAAACTGGGATGTGAAGTACATAGCTATGAAGGAAAATAGAGAAAATAGTATTTGGGGATTCTATGTGAGACCAAAACAAGTACAAATAAGCTTTCTAAAGACACCTGGGAAAGCTTCATAACAGATTTAAGAAATAGTTGTTAAACACCTAATATCTTCCATGTAATAAGTATAATCAGTTTTTAACATTCAATTTTCCTTCAAATTCTGTGAAATAGGTATTCTCCATTTTCAGGTGAGTTTATCCGGGGTAATATTTAAATAGTGAACCTTGAACCACCTCCGTTGGCACCACCACCAAGAGGATAGGATGCTGCTCCCACCAAAAGCTAGGTTCTACTGTACCAGACGTCTCAATTGCTGGTTCCACCCTAGGAGAGACCTTCTGTTGGCTGACCCGGGTCACATACCTGTACTTTAGCTACCAGGTTGGGATTTGAGGCTTTTGTAGTTGCTTCCTCCAAGACTCACACAATAGTAAATAGCCTCTCCATTCCTCCACAGGAAAAGCGATCTGATGCTAGACAACTTCCAAAATATCAATAAAATCTGTTACAATGAGGAAAGCAAAATCTACATGCTCAAGGACAAATAGCTGGTAAATTCTGGAGTTAAGTTCAAATCCAGGGTTTCAGAATCTGTGTTCAGCCTTTCCATTGTTCTATAGTTGCTTTGCTGCAGTTATTTGAGTGAAGACAGAAAAGTGTTTTCCCAAACTGCCCACAACATCAAAGCACGGTCTTTCTGGGTACTTTTAATGTACCAGATATTGTGCTAGTTGCTTTAGATACATTTCTAAATCTTTAGGTGTGAGATTTTTATTGAGAGGAATTGTTGTAGCTCAATGTTGCAGCTACCCTGTCAATCCATCTCATTGAGAGCCTTTATCTTTTTTGCTGACCCTCTGTTTTACCAAGTGTTATGAGCTCTTCCAGTAACTGGTCTCCCTTGATAACACGTCCAAAGTATGTGAGGCAATCTTCCAAGCCTCGCTTCTAAGGAGCATTCTGGTTGGACTTCCTCCAAGGCAGATTTGCTTGTTTTTCTGGGAGTTCAGGGGACTTTCAATATTCTTCTCCAACACCATCATTCAAAACATCAACTATTTTCTGGTCTTCCTTATTCATTGTTCAGAGTTTGGGTGCATACATGATTGAAAATATTATGACTTAGGTGCATCTTAATCCTCCGTGGGAGGAATTAGTATCGCCATTTTACAGATGAAGAAAACTCAGTCTTACAGAACTTTTATGAATTGTTAAAAATTGTATATAAATAAGGAGTGCTGTCTATCTGACTACAATGTTAGAGTTACATCAGGGAGTCAATGGATGCTGGAGCCTGTTAAGGGGTTGAGTCTTATTTATTATTTATTTAAGCATTTACTCCTACCTCTAGCTTCTAATTTAGTGGCTGGCATATAGTATGCATGCGTGTTGAATGCGTTGTTTGAGCTAAGTGCAGAAGGAAGGGAAGAAAACAGTACTGGTCAGAATGAACAGGGATGAGCTTGGGGTGGGTGAGAGGAAATCCTGTAACAAGGCAAAAATGCTTCCCACTAGATTTAAGAAAGAAAGATGACAGTAAACAAGCAATAAAAACAAGGAAGGAAGAAAGGCAAACAAGTTAAGAGTAATGTACATTTGGAAAGCTTAAACTCTGGAGGTTCCATCTAGGAGCATTGAAGCCTAGTTCTCTTGGCTTGTTGTTACATGCCATTGGGTCAGTTCTGACTCATAGTGAGCCAATGAAGCATTGCCTGGTCTTACACCATCTCCAGGCTATGTTTGAAGCCATTGTTGCAGCCACTGTATCAGTTCATCTTATAAAGGTCTCCTCTGTTTTGCTGACTTTCTTCTTTGCCAAGCATGATGATGAAGATCAAAGAATCACCTATCTTCAGTAAGGCTCACCTATTATTTTTTATTTATAAATCATTTTATAGGGGCCTCTTATTGCTCTTATAACTATCCATACATCAATTGTATCCAACATATTTGTATATATGTTGCCATCATCATTTTCAAAATATTTTCTTTCTGTTTGAGCCCTTGGTACTAACTTCTCTTTTTTCCCTCCTTCCCAACCTCCCCTTCATGGAGCCTGATAAATTATAAATTATCATTTTCATAACTTATACCATCCGCTGACCCACGTTTCTGTTGTTTGCCGCCCCCCCCCCCCAGGCAAGTTATACATTGATCATTGTAGTTGGTTCTCCATTTCGCCCCTTTCTTCTTCCTATCTTCCCCTTACCATCATGGTATTGCTACTCCCATTACTGTTCCTGAGGGGTTTATCTGTCCTGGATTCCATGGGTCGAGAGCTCTTATCTGTACTAGTGTACATGCTCTGGTCTAGCTGGATTTGTGAGGTAGAACTGGGGCCATGATAGTGGGGTGGGAAGAAGCATTAAAGAATTAGAGTCATGTTGTGTGTTCCATTGGTGCTATGCTGCACCCTGGCTGACTCATTCCTTCCTTGTGATGCTTCTGTGAGGGAATGTCCAATTGTCTACAGATAGGGTTTGGGTCTCCTCTCCTACTCCCATCATTTGCATCAATATATTTGTTTGTTTGGGGGTCTTCTGACGCCTGATACCTGATCCTGTCGACACCTCATGATAATACAGGCTGGTGTGTGTCTTCCATGTGGACTAGTTGCTTCTATGCTAGATGGCCATTTGTTTACTTCAAGCCTTTAAGATCCCAGATGCTATATCTTTTAATAGTCGGGCACCATCAGCTTTCTTCACCACTTTTGCTTATGC
Source organism: Echinops telfairi (assembly GCF_000313985.2). Classification (NCBI taxonomy): domain Eukaryota; kingdom Metazoa; phylum Chordata; class Mammalia; order Afrosoricida; family Tenrecidae; genus Echinops; species Echinops telfairi. The sequence continues at coordinate 6,342,524 of NW_022103923.1, forward strand.
ACCCATTCTGACTTCAGCAATCATTCGGGGAAGATGAGTATCGCAGAATGCCAGGTTATTAGAACAAAGTGTTCTTGCATTGAGGGAGTACTTGAGTAGAGACCCAATGCCCGTCTGCTACATTAATACTTAACATTTAAATATATGTACATAGACCTATATAATATATTAAAATATGTGAATGCCTATATTTGTACCTCTATAAATATCTTTTGTCCCCTGCTTCTTTTCTCTATTTATTTTTAGTTTCCTCCTGTCACAATATCATATTTGACATTCACTTGACTCTTAGTACTTTCTCTCAGCTACATTGCTCTTGATCAAATCCCATCAGGCATTCTATGCCCTCCTCACCATCAATTTTAGATCTTTTATTGTTCCTTTGTCTCTGTGTTTGTTGGCTCCCCCCTCCCTTTCTCCCACCACTCTTTCTCCCTTTTCTCCTCTCCCCTGTCCCCCCGGAGCTGTTGGCCCCATTACTTTTTTCTTGGGATTGGTTATCTTGCCTATCTTACATGAATACACATGAGAAAAAGAAAAAGGAAGGGGGAAAAAGCCTATAAATAGTTCTAGGTCTGTTTTCTGACCCTTCTGATTGTTTTCCAATCAGACCTAGTGAAGTACTGGCCTTGCCCACCGATTCTGAAATCAATTTCTGGGATTCCTTGTGGCACTTCATTGCTTTGCTCCCCTTGCTGCTCTGTGGAGCTCCCTTCATGCTTTGCTCCAGTGTGGTGGGGGTGGGGTGGGAGTCAAACCGGACACAATACCCACACTGTATCTCCAGTGCTGTCCCCCTTAGCACTACTGGTTAGTGAGGAGGTGTCTTGTCTCATGGTGGGGCCAGCCCCATGCTCTTTTCTGTGCACTGGCTACTCTATGCAGGAATGTAATCCTCAAGGCTTGGTGGGACAGGATGTGGTTCTCTCTCTCTCTCTCTCTCTCTCTCTCACTGTCCTACATAGTGGATTCTTCTGGGGAGAGGGTCAATGTAGCTGGCCCCAAAGACTTTTCTGTTAGTTTGTTGCATCATGCCAGTATGCAGCCCTTGAGGCTTGGTGTCCCAGGCTGAGTTCTGGTCCCTTTCTTGCTTTCTTGTGGAAATATGAACAACACTCTCCCTGTGTATGGTTAGTGCCCTCTTCCCCAACTATCCACATTCTCCTTTTATTTTTTCTTCCCCCCTTTCCCCTCCTTTTTAATTGGCTGCCACATGCATCCCTCGGTTGGGTCCAACCCCTGCCAGAGTGCCTGGACCTCAACCCGGGAATTTACACATTTGGTGGCTTTCCCCCTATGCTCCTTGTGCCTTTAAAGCTTCCCTCGGTGGACTCATGTTGTACATGTCCTTTTGTGCTTGGCTTACTTCGCTTAACATAATTTCCTCCAATTTGTCTCATGTGGCGATGTGCTTCATGTATTCATCACTGCATTTTAAGGATACCTAGTACTCCATTGTATGTATATACCAGAGTTTTTAAATCCATTCACCGTTTGAGGGTAATTTTGGCTGTTTCCAATTCTTTGCAATAGGTTCACATCTTATTATAAAGAAAGTATTCTCACAATTTACCTATAACAAGGTCATGATAAATGGAGAAAATAGTAAAGTTTTCTCAACTCAAAAAACAAATTCATTGCCACTGAGTCAATCCTGTGGGATTCTAGACTGTAACTCTTTATAGGAGTAGGAAGCCTCATTTTTCTCCCTCAGAGTGGTTGATGGTTTTGAACTGCTGGCCTTGTGGTTAGCAGCTCAATGTGTACCCACTATACCACCAGGGCTCCTTTGGCATAGTGGTTATGCATTGGGCAGCTAACCACTCGAAAACCCACAGGGTAATGCTATTCTGTTCTATAGAGTTGCTATAAATCAGAATCTACTTGATGGAAGTGAGTTCCCTTGTTTTAGGGGAAGACAATTCTGAGGTGGAACTTGCATTCCAGTTTTCTTCTGCAGTGTCAGAATTAAACTATCTTCTGAAGAACTTTGTCTGAAATCACTACTTTGCGTCATTTTCTCCCTTTTCTGTCTTTATCCCCCCTCTCCCTTACCTACCTCGCTGCAGAGCATGTCATAATCACTTGAACATGAATGCTGAATTTAGAAGTCTGTCTGAGGAAACCAAACGAAGCCTGGAGTCACTGTAGAACAATATGTCTGGTGACAGTGGTATCTCACCGTGGTTTTGATTTGCATTTCCTTGATGACTACTGATCTTAAGCATCTTTCATTGATTTTTGGCCATTTGTATAACATCTTTGACGAAATGTCTATTCTGATACTTTGCCCATTGTTTAAAATTGTGTTAATCGACTTACCAACAGAAGTTGGTAAGTGTTGGTAATTGACTTACCAACAGCCTTCTCAAAGACTGGGCCTTCTTCTGGGTATATACCCCAAGAAAGTAAGAGACACAAGGTAAACAGTTGACGTACAAAAATTAACTCAAGATAGATCAGAGAACTAAACATAAATCCCAGAGCTATAACAATCATTAATGAGAAAATTGGGACAAACCAGAGGTAGAACACTATTTCAAGGCATACACAGACTACCAAATATAATAAAGGAAGCACATACAGAAGAATACAAAATAGATGACTGGAACCTACTAAAATTAAGAGATTTATACACAGCAAAAGACTTCATCAAAAGAGTAAAATGAGAGCCCATAAACTGGGAAAATCCTTCATCAAAGATAAAATAAAATCTTCAAAAAAGATAAAAATAATTACTAAAATCTATAGAATTCTGAAACACCTCAATAAGTAAACAAGCAATCCAATTAATAAGTTGGCAAAAGGCACTCAAATGACTAATAAATATGGCACACAAATGACTAACAAACACATAAAAAATGCTCACAATCATTAGCCAACCAGATGATGCAAATCAAAACAACAATGATATATCGCCACACACTCAAAACGATAGCCCAGTTAAAAATTTAAAAAGCTGCTGGAAAGGGTGTGGAGAGATTAGAACTGTTATACAAAGTTGGTGGCTTGTGAACTTGTACAGCCATTGTGGAAAGTGATACCTAAAACATTGGTAATAGAAATAGCATATGGCTCAGCAATACCTCTGCTGGATATATACTCCCAAAGAAGTAAGATACACAAGATGAACAGATGTGTGATCTCACACATTCATTGCACTATAGTTCACAATAGCGAAAAGGTGAAAATAGCCCAAATGCCCATCAGTAAAAGAGCAGATAAAGAAATACATAATATAATATTAATACTCATTTCTATAGAGATGATGCCAACTCGTGGTGACCCTATAGGACAGGATAGAACTGCCTCTGTGGGTTTCTGAGACTGTACTCTTTAAAGGAGTAGAAAGCCTCATCTTTCTCCCTCAGAGTGGCTGGTGGTTTCAAACTGCTGAGCTCTAAGTTAGCAGCCCAACTCGTAACCACTATACCACCATCCCTAAAAATTCAGGAAACACCTCAATGACAGGGATGGACCTGGAAACCATTATGCTGAGCAATCACAAAAAGACAAATATTGTATAAGACCACTACGATGAGAATAAACACCAAGACAGAGGCAGGCATCTGTCCTCAGCTCATGTAATTTAATCCAGTCTCCCAAGCAACGAGTTGGAATGTTTGCCAAATGCTCATGATCCATATATCACACCCTTATTTGTACATTTTAATAATCGCTTCTACAGAGGAAGCTTCATCTTATCTTGGCTCTGTTTCTCAAATTGAGGGGAGAAAGAGAAAACCAATCAGTTCCTGGCATATAACATTGTTCTATGGTCATCTCAAATCAACAGATACACCTACAAGCATGCTCAGTGAACCTTAATGGAAAATCAAGTCCAGAGTTGGAAGGAGGCAGGTCTGTCTTTCAGAAGGTTGTCATACTTATGTTGGTGGGTAAACCATGTGAGTCAACCTGCCGTTAAAAAACCACTTGACATTACTTATGTAGATCTCCAAAGCAATGAATATGCTTGGTATTATGTTCTTAACTGTGCACTTTTGACCTAGTTTTTATCCAGGATTGGGTGACCCAGGCCATGTGTGATAGGGTCTTCGGGCTTTGTCTTTTAGAATTACACACCATTCTTCATAGGCCACAGCAGAAAGCTTTGATTTGGAAACCCCACTAAGAGAACCAGACTTTACCTTAAACTCACTTACTGAATCTACTCCCTTGGACTTAAGGCTGAAATATCCTAGTTTGAGAAGAAACAGATGACTGTTATCCTACGGTTATAGATTTGGAGGTCATTGAACTTCCATTTAGATCTCTTGCTTTGAGGGTGTTTAATGAATGTCAACTCAGGACTGTCATATATTAGCTATTTTCATGCTGCCTTCTTCTTTGTTCTGCTTTTGAGCATGAGCATTATTAAAAGCTTAGTTCTTCCTCCAACCCTCATTGTTTTCATAAATAGTGTCCAATCATTAGGGATTTTTATCTATACAGACCAATAATCCATGTATTTTGGTCTAAAAGGCTGTCTTATACATGAATACTTTGCTAAACAGTACTTGAAATTCTATAACACTGGCTAAATTAATTGGATCAATAGAATTACCATATGCTCCATTGTATGGTTTATAATGTTCCCCAACAAAAGGACAATGATGTCTCTAACATTGACCAAGGACATATATAAACTTTCTATATACAAGTGGATTATGAGCTCAGAATTAATTACATGCCCTAATATAAGAACAATTAATTCTTAAGATGTTGTCCTACTCAATACTTACTCTCTTAAAGAGATCATGAAAATATGGGTGCTATAGAAAAATGTGGTGAAAAAATCAGGTGGTTCTCAACTATCAGAAAGAATAGCACCTGAAGTCTTACAGGCTTATCTTAAAACAAGCAGCCATCTAAATGAGGTGTCAGATAAGTCTACATGGAAGAAGCACATCAGACTCTATGATGCAAGGATTGTAAAGAATAAAATCCAAGCCTAGAGGAGGGAGCGATATTAGAGTTTAAATTCTGAGCATCCAGTTTGCAGAAGGCTTTGGATGAGAGTGAAATGCAAAATGCATTTGCAGGGTCCCCACATGTATTAAGCCTCTGGTGAATTCCCTCTGAACATTGACCAGTGATGTGAATGGCTTTGGTAATCAGATCGAGTGTACTAGAGAGTGGACTAATGCAGATATAATTAGGTTAAAATCCAATGCCTTATCACTTGCTCTCCCTTTTGACGCATTAAAAATTTGTTCTAGTTTTTATAATTTTCTGTTATCATCTCAACAGGTTTTGGAATGCTTTATTTTTTCTTATTTATATGTCTATT
>NW_022103923.1:6348678-6350218 GCF_000313985.2 Echinops telfairi
TTTCGGCAAGCAGAAGTGAGCGCTGGAACATTTCCATGCTAGGCTGCAATGAGTAGCCTTGAGAAAACAAACAAAACCTCTTTTGTATTCTTCTTGGTGTTTCAAACATAAGGCGTTAGACTCTACTGAGAACATGGTATTTGATAATGTGATAGGTTTTTTTGTAGGGGCTGGGGTGGGGCCGTCTTTCTACACCGCAGTGAAAATGACCTTGAGCTGTTTTGGGCAGGGCAGCTGATGTGTATCATGTACTAGTAGCGGGGCATAAGCCCATTGATCTTTTGTAGTTGAATTAAACTTGAACTAAAAAAAAAAGAAATATTATTAGGTTTTATATATTAGTCTTATATCCTGAACCTTTTCATTTTAAAAATTTTATTGGGGGCTCTTACAGTTCTTATTACAATCCACACGTCAAGTACATCTGCACATATGTTACCATCAGCATTTTCAAAACATGTTCTTTCTACTTGAGCCTTTGATATCAGCTCCTCTTTTTATTCCCTACCTCACCCATGAACCCCTGATAATTTATAAATTATTATTATTTTTCCATGTCTTACACTGCTGTCTCCCCTTTACCCACTTTTCTGTTGTCCGTCCCCCTGGGAGGGGGTCAAAAGTCAATCATTGTGATCGGTTCCCCCTTACTCCTCCCCTCCCTATCCCGTACCCTCCTAGTATTGCTACTCCCATTATTGGTCCTGAGGGGTTTATCCTGCAACTTTTCTGCACTTGTTTGTTCTCATAACTTTTCAGTGGATTCCATAAGGTTTTCTCTATATAGAATTATGTCATCTGCAAACAGAGATAGTTTTACTTTTTTCTTTCCAATCTGGCTATCTTTTATTTATTCTTCTTGTCTAATTGACCCAGCTAGAACATCAGTACGTTGTTAAAAAGAAGTGGCGATTATGGACATCCTTGTCTTATTCTTGATCTTAGGGGAAAAGTATTTACCCTTTCACCATTAAGCATGTTGTTGTTGTGTGCTTTTGAAGCTGTTCTGACTCCTACATCTACTTTACCAGGTTTCCTACGCTGAAATCATTATGGGACTAGATCCCTAGGTCTTTTCTCCCTCAGAGTGGCTGCTGGTGCCAAACGTCTGACATTTGAATACTTAACCATTGTGCCACTAGGAATCCTTAGATATGATGTCAACTGTATGTTTTCCAAAGATGCGTTTTATTAGGGAGAGGTGATTTCCATCTATTCATAAGTTGCCACATATTATTATGATGACAAGGTGATACATTTTGTCAAATGATTCTTCTGTAACGAGATGGTCAAATGATTTTTCTGTAACGAGATGATCATGTATTCTTGTTTCTTATTCTGTTAATATGGTGTAATACTCTCTTTGTCATCAAGTCAATACCTACTCATAAAGATCATATCGGGCAGGGGAGAATTACCCCTGTGGGTTTCCAAGACTATAAGTCTTTACAGAATAGCAGGTGATTTCAAACTGTTTACCCTGCAGTTAGCAGCCCAATGGGTAAGCACTAGGCCATCAAAACCCTGTCCAGAACAAGAG
>NW_022103923.1:6351374-6353032 GCF_000313985.2 Echinops telfairi
AGAGTGTCCTAGCAAATGCTCCATGCATGTACTTATTTCGTTTGCTTCTTGTTCTTTTCCCACCCACTTTCCCTCCTGACCTCCCTCCTCCTTCACTCTCCACCTCCTTCCTGTCCATAGCCACACCACAGTCTTCAACGTCTTCTCCTTTTTTATGAAAACAATTTTTTCCTTTTATAATAATGGTGTCATGATATATTTATCTTTAGGCAAGTAACTAAATTTACCGAGCATGTTGTTGTTAAGTACCATTGAGTCGGTTCAGACCCAGGGCAACCCTATACACAACAAAAGGAAACACTGCCTGATCCTGTGCCGTTCTCACAATTGCTCCAATGCTGTCGGAGCATAATGCCCACCAATTTTGTCCATATTATGGGATATTGGACAGCCTGGTCATTTTTTAAGGATGCATAATATCCCACTGTGTGTGTGAGTGCATGTGTGTACCAGAGTTTGTTTATCCATTCCTCCACTGACAGGGGTTTTGAGTGTTTCCATCTTTTTGCTATTAGAGAAATTGCTGCAATAAACATGGGTGTGCATATATCTGTTTGTGTTTTCTTCTTTATTTCTTTAGGGCATATATTAAGTAGAGAAATTGCAGGATCATAAGGTATTTGCATTTATTTAAGAAAGCCCCATACTGTTTTCCACAGTAATTGTACAATTCTGCAATCCTACCAGCAATGTGTGAGTGTTCTGATCTCTCCACATTCTCTGCAGTGTTTATTATTTCCTGATTTTTAACATAAATTTTGCTAAGATTGTCAGTTCAAAGTGGCATTTTATTGTTATTTTACTTTGTATTTCTCTTATAGTTAATGAATGTGAGCATTTATTCATATGATTGTTGACTGCCTGCATGGTGTATTTGTCTATTCATGTCTTGTGCTCATTTCTTGATTGGGTTACTTGTGTTTTTCTCATTAAGTTGCGGTAGTTTTGTATAGATTTTTGAAATTAGCTTCTCTGATATATCATTGCCAAATATTTTTCCCAATCTGTGGATTCTCTTACTTTTTTGATGAAATATTTTGATGCACATAAATCTTGTGTTTTTTGAAGACCCAGTCCTCTACTTTGTCTTTTGTAGTGGGTATTTCAAAATATATTTGGTAGTGTATTTTTAACCTGTATTAGGACCCATAAGTTTGTTTCTATTTTTTTTCACTGATGATCCTTAAAGTCTGTTTCTTTTAGTGTGAAAATTTTTTCTTGGTTTCATACAATATTTGTCCTTTTGTGATTGACTAATTTCACTTAGCATAAAATCCTCCAATTCCATTCATGTTGTGAGGTATTTCACAGATTCATCATACTTCTCTAATATTGTATAGTGCGTTAGGTTGTGTCTTAGTTACATAATCTGGTGTCAGTTTGAGGATTAAGAGTGTAGGGATGAATGAATGAGCCAGGGAGTGTGGAGTGGAGACGTAAAGCCCATTTGCAGGCCACTGGACATCCCCTTACAGAAGGGTCTCTGGGAGGAGACGAGCCAGTCAGGGTGCGATGTAGCAACGATGAAATATACAACTTTCCTCTAGTTTCTAAATGCTTCCTCCGACCCCCACTATCGTGATTCCAATTCTACCTTTCAAATCTGGCTAGAACAGAGGATGTACACTGGTACAGATAGAAACTGGAAACACAGGGAA
>NW_022103923.1:6353631-6355596 GCF_000313985.2 Echinops telfairi
CTCTACTGACAAGGGTCACTCCCTGCGAGACATTTCTGAGGAGAAGTTACATGAAGCCACCCTGAGACAGTCAGTTTCAGAGCTGAAGGAATCACGTGGAGACCCGTGCCAGCGCTGAAATGCTTACAATGCTACTGGGTCCAAAGACTTCCAACCCACTGGCCTGTGATCTTCCTGCATTTGGTGTCATTGCATGTATTTCGTGAGTCTGAAGAGGACCTTATAGATTGGTATTGGACATATGGGCTAATATTGGATTTATGGACTTGATCTGGACTGTGCTGGGATGTTTTCTCAATAGTCAATTACTCTAGTATATAAACCTTTCTTATACACATATGAGTGCCCATGAATTTGTTTTTCTAGTCCACCCAGACTAACACAGGCTAGGTTTTCTATCTGTGGTTGAGGATTTTGTATGTGTCCATATTCATAAGAGATAATGGTTGGTAGTTTACATTTTGTAATGTCTTTGATTTGGGTATCAGGATAATAGAGACCTCATAAGTTGAGTTGGGCTGGCTTCCCTCCCTTTCCATTTTTTGGAAGAGTTTTTTGTTGAATTAGTATTACTCTTTAGAATTCACCAACAAAATCATCTGGCTGGGAACTTTTCTTTATCGGAAGTTTTGGATTGCTAATTCAGTCTCTTTATTTGTTATAGGGCTATTCAGATTGCCTATTTATTCAGTCAGCTTCTCTTCAACCCACACTTTAGCCTAGCTCTGATGACTCTTTCAATTTCCTCTGCATTACTTTCCACTATTACTCCCACTGATTTTGAAAGCACCCTCGTCATGAACTGTTTACACGCTACTACAAAATAAATAAATTCATTTGAGGAGAGATTTAGATCTTTCTTTTCCATGTTATGCTGTACCCTTGGGCAAGATTTCTGAGTCATAGCTCAGTTACTGGGCATAGAGACAATGGCTCACTTCTTTCTGAGTGAACAAGTGGAAGTTGATGGGGTGCCTTTTTGTAACCAAACTGTTATTATGATTCATATAGAGGAAGGGTTGCTATGACAGACAGTAGTGAAAGCTATAGATATTCATTGAAAAACTTATTTTTTCATTGTAATGTAATATAAAGGGTACGAAAGACCACAAAATGGTGGACTGACACAAAGCTGAATTTGTTTGATTTCCTGGCAACTCTAAAATACTAGCTAAATAAGGCTTTCTTAGTAGAAATAAAAGATCATAGTGAAAAGAGAAAGTATATTAAATGAAGCAAGATACCAAGTTCAGGTCTCTAATTGGTTCACAAAGGAGACTGTAAACTCTTCTACATGAATTTTCCTCTTGAGATTTTACCTTACTAAGTGCCAGAAAGGAGACCTGGTGGTGCAGTGAGTTTAGTGTTGAGATGCTAACCCCAAAGTAGGTAGTTTTAACCCACCAGCTGCTCTGAGGCTGAGAGATGAGGCAGTCTGCTTCTGTAAAGCCTCAGTCTGCTTCCTCATAGCCTCAGAAGCCCTGTGGAATAATAGTTCTATCTTCCCCTAGAAATGCTATGAATTGGAATCAACTTGATGGCGGTGTGTTTCGTTCTGATTTGGGTCAATTGTCAGAAAAATTAGTTTCAAAAAAGTATGAGGGGGGGCTTCAAAAAGTTCGTGGAAAAATTCCTTTAGCTTCCATTTTTTTCCCCACAACCTTTTTGAAGCTGTCTTGTATAATATAGATTACATTAAATCCCAGCGGGCCTAGGTCTGTTCAGCAGGCAAGGTATAGGTATAGTTATGCACAATTAAGTAATTCAGCAAGTTTAAAACAATATGTTAACACTAAAAAAAAATTGAAGTCAAGAAAACATCCATAGTCTCCGAACCCTACTCTCCACAAACATCTTATTTGGGGTACTGCTTTGAAGCTTTTGTCCAATGAATGCATATTTAATAATAAATGTAAGAAGATAGATATTGTTTTGTATTTTGTTTTCTTACCTGACAATGTACTA
>NW_022103923.1:6356042-6357036 GCF_000313985.2 Echinops telfairi
CAGCTCAATGGGAGAAAGACTGGGCTTTTTACTTCTGTAAACAGTTACAGTCTCAGACACCACAGCATTGACTCGATGGTAGTGAAGATCTACACTAGAACAGTAGATGGGCACAAGTTTTATTCCAACAGTAGATGGGCACAAGTTTTATTCCAACTTTGTTTTTGCCATTAAAAATTCTTGCTAATTTAATAGTATAAAATGACACCTTGAAGTTACTTTAAATTGTATTTCTTTACTTTTGAAGCTAAGCATTTTCTCATACTTTTGTTTTCTAATGTTAATTATCTATTTGTATCTTTTTCTCATTTGGTGTATTTGATTTTGAACAGAAATGGCACACTGTCCACTCTGCAACTATTTAAATGAAGACTGAATGAAAAGAAATCTCTTTTGTTCTTCATCTTCTACATGGAGTGGCTGCTGACAGCAACAGTAATCTTCTTTTATGTATTTTATCATTTTATTGGGGGCTTGTACAATTCTTATCACAATCCATATAGTCTTCAAGTCCAGACTTTTGGGGGCATACTTATCCTTGAGGAAAAGCAGATCGTGCTATTAAAATAGTTTTCCATGGAGGATATGATGAGAAACAATGGTTTCAGATTTTTATTTTTTTTGGTATTTCATCCAATTGTAACCAGCTTCTGTTTTATTTTATAGAGACTAACTGGACAATGCAGAGGCAGGCCTGATTACTTCCTGTGTTAGCCCCACAGCACTGCACGTGCTGGAAGATTTTGATATTTTTAGTTAACAAGTTTCCTATGATTTTTATAGCAATAAAAAATTCAGGAAGTCTGAATCCCCTAAAGATAAAACCATAAATAAAAACACTTGCTTTAAATTGAAAAAAGTAAATAAATAAAATAGTCTTCCAAGAACAATTCAAATGTATTTGCCACCTGATATTTTTTTCTCAGCCAAATTAAATGGCAGGCATGAACATCTATGACCTATTTATGTATGCCTTCTAGCAATGCCCTAAATA
>NW_022103923.1:6359120-6360506 GCF_000313985.2 Echinops telfairi
AAAAAAAAGAATGGTCAAGCCAAATGTCTAATATCTTGTTATTTTAACACAGTCATTTTTGTGTGTGTAATTGGTGCTATTCTCTTTAAAAAAGAAAACAAAGCAAGGGGGGAAAAGCTACCAGATAATACTTGAGGATTGGATTTATTTTCCACACTTCTGTAAGAAGGCCTTGAGATGAGAATCAAATTGATTATATTTCCTGATGGCACTTTGGGAAAATCAGTGGTGACAATTGTACAAGTGCGTTTAGCATTGAGTTAAAAGATGGGCACTGAAGAAGCTTCATACTAATATACAGTCAATTCTCATTATTCATGGTATTTACCTTCTACAAAGTCCCCAGAAACACTGAATTATCTCATACCAAACCAGCCTTGTTCTACCTCATCTGGGAATGCGCCCATCAGGTTACTCAGTTCTTCAAAATTGTTTATGCATGTCTGAAAAATGAATGCAAAACCTCCTAGTGTATTGATTTCAGAGTTACAAATAAATTGTAGTAGGTAAGCAAATGGGCAAATATGGAATCTGTGAATAATGAGTATTGACTTTTGTCTTTGCTTAGATTTGTATCTCTGGACTGCGAATCAGTTATGCTTTACATTGACCCAAAGGATTCTCTGCACAACTCTGCAGATCAAAATCAAGTGTGGCATTAGAATTTTAACATATAGGTCACCTCACGAAGTTTCTCCATTAATTTTTCCTTTTTAAAACTTTTTATTGTGATTTGGGTGAAGGGTGTACAGAGAAAATCAGCTTTCTATTCAATAATTCATACTCATTTTGTTTCATCTCATTGATAGCGATCTCCACTATATAGCATCGCTCATCTTACTTCCTCCCTGTTTCTGGTTGCTGTGTTCGTACTTCATTCCTAATCCTTCCTGCCTCTGAATGTTGTCCTTGGGTAAATGTAAATTTTTCTTTTATAACATTTTATTTGAATTCTTCTAAGGAATTTATTATTTATCCAGAAACCTAACTTTAACACAACACAGGCTCTGGAAAGTTGGCCACCACCCACTCATTCCCCTTCACCAACACACACACACACACACACACACACCCCTTCCCTTGCAGTCAAAACAGATATTAGGAAGTTCATCCCTTATACCCTTTGGTCCCCGACTCAAGGTCTGTTTACACTTATTCGATAATCAACTCTAAGATGTTTTTATTTCATTTATAAGCCTACGCTATATTTGTAAAAGAAAATTAGAATAAAGGAGAGGAACTGCTGTAGGTAGACAAGGTGCTGACAGGAAGAGACATTGGATAATAGCTGCTTGGGCTTAGGGAACAGGAAAGTGTGTGTGTGTGTGTGTGTGTGAGAGAGAGAGAGAGAGAGAGAGTAAGTGAGAGAGTGAGCAAGTGAGATAG
>NW_022103923.1:6360606-6361860 GCF_000313985.2 Echinops telfairi
AGAGAGAGAGAGAGAGAGATGTTGAAGCCTCAGTTAGCACAGCTGGACACAAATGGCCCTAAAGGCATTGAAAGAATGTCAAAGCTTCACTCCTTTTTTGCTGTTTTTAGTGTTATCAAGTCAGTTCCACTCATAGCGAGCCCATGTACAACAGGACTAAACACTGTCCTGTCTTGCGCCATCCTCACAATTGTTCTTTTCTTTGAAGCCATTCTTGCAGCCCCTGGGTCAAGCCTTCTTGTCCAGGACCATCCTCTTTTTTTACTGCTTCTCTAATTTACTAAGCACGGTGTCCTTCTCCCGGGACCGGTCTCATATAATAACATGTCCAAAGCATGTGAGATGAATTCTTGATATCCTTGGCTTTAAGGAGCATTCTGGCTGAACGTCTTCCAAGACAATTTTTTGTTCTTTGGTAGTTCATAGTGTTTTCAATACTATTCTCCAGCACCATATTTTGATTGCACCAGTTCTTTTTCAGTCTTCCTCATTCAATATCCAACTTTCATATGTATATGAGGAAATTGAAATACCGTGGCTTGTGCCAGGTGCACCTTAGTACTAGTAACCTCCTTGCCTTTCTACACTTCAAACAGGTCTTGTGCAGTACATTTAGCCAACGCAATGCATCCTTTGATTTCTTGACTGTTGCTTCCAAGAGCATTGATTGTGGATCCAAGCCAGGTCAAATCCTTAATGACTTTAATCTTTTCCCAGTTTATTATTTCCCAACTTTAATCTTTTCCAAGTCATGAGGATTTTCGTTTGCTTTACATGCAGTTGCAATCCATACTGAAAGTCAAAATCCTAGATCTTTATCAGCAAGTGCTTCTTGTTATCTGCACATTGCAAGGTGCTAATATGCCCTCCTCCAATTGTGACGCCACATTCTCTTTCATACAGTTCAGCTTCTCTGATTATTTGCTCAACATACTGATTGAATAAGTATGATGAGCGCATACAACCGAGACACATCTTTCCTGATTTTAAACCATGCAGTATTTCCTTGTTCTGTACCCACATCTGTCTCATGATATATGTGCAAGTTCCATACGAGCACAATGAAGTTCTCAGAAGTTCCCATTCCTCCCAAGGCTATCCATAGTTTGTTATGGTCCACACAGTCGAATGTCTTTGTGTTAGTCTGGTTAGACTAGAGAAATCCATGGACACACATAAGTGTATAAGAAAGAGATTTATATACAAGAGGAATTGAACATTGAGAAAATATCCCCACCCAGTCCAGTCCAAGGC
>NW_022103923.1:6362103-6367434 GCF_000313985.2 Echinops telfairi
AGAGAGAGAGAGAGGTGTCTTCCACCTGCAAGGAAGAAGTACCAGATTTCCCAGAATTCTCAGGAGAAGGCCATGCCCACACAGAAGTCTCATTGGCTATCTCCAGATTGACAGCCTAGACTCTACCCCTACACTCTTAATCCTTGAATTGACACCAGATTAGGTGACTACCACACATTTGAAGAGCCAATAAAACACAAGTAAACATCTTTCTGGCATTCTTTGCTTTCAATCAAGATCCATTTGACACTAGCAATGATATCCCTGTTTCCCCACCCTCACCTGAATCCAGCCTAAATCTCTGTCAGGGTACTACTGCAACAGTTGTTGGATGATCTTCAGCATAATTTTAGTTGCATGTGATCTATCACTTGAGCATTCTGTTGGGTCACCTTTCTTTGGAATGGGTACAAATATGTATCTCTGCCAGTAACTTGGACAAGAAGCTCTCTTCCAAATTTCCTGATATAGACAAGTGAGTGATTCCAGTGTTTCTTTAGCTTGGTGAAACATTTCAATTGATATTAGATCAATTCCTGGAACCTTGTTTTTGGCTAATGCTTTCAGGGAAGCTTGAACTTCTTTCGTCAGCACCATTGGTTCTTGCTCATGTTTCCTCTTGAAATGGTGGAACGTCACCTAGTTCTTCTTGGTACAGTGCTTCTGTGTACTCTTTCCATCTTATTTTTGTGCCATATGGTAATGACCAATCAAGACTTGCTTTCTTCTTTAAGAAGAAGGAGAAAATGTAACACATTTTGAACAGGACCGCTTAGGAAAAGCAAGTCTGAATGCTTGCATTGACAAACTCTTTGCTCCCCACAGAGATCTTGGTTCATCTCTAAGATCTTTTCTCTCCGTAATTAGGGCTCTGGACCCAGCTTACCAGAATTTCCGATGTCTATTATTTAGTCCTCTTTTCTCCTCATCCCTGTCATGCGAGATCTTGCTCTACTCAGGCTCCTGAAATCTTTGTACACTCACTTTCCATTCCCAATCATTTGTCCCTTATCCAAGATCCCCTCTTTTATCTTGGATTCTAAGAACAGGCTTTCAGAAACAGAGAACAAGAACCTAGACTATTTAAGCTTTCAGTCAGGTAATCTTCCTATTCACCTCCTGTCAAGGAACTGAAAGTTGACTCGGCTTGAATGGGGTATAGGGAATTGGGATACAGGAGAGTGGATACACTCAGGAATAAGAGAACACACACATTGCCTTTCAAGCTCTTCCCAACAATCTTTTGAGGAAGAAACTGTCATAATTCCCATTTTCCAGTGAAGAAAGCTAAGACTCACGAGGTTAAAGTTCCCCAAGATCATATAGCTGATAGATGAGGAGGTAGTAGAACCAGGATTCACATTGGGTTTTGCCTATCCTTCTGCCTTCTGGGCATCCCCTGAAGGAAGCGAGGAGTTTCCTAACTGGTGTTATAAACTTTGAAGAAATTTAACTTGGCAGAAAAAAATCAAATTACCTCTAAAAAAAAGAGTACTAATTCTGGGGCATAAAACTAACTTTCCTGAGAAACGAGGCTTGGCAACTGAAGCCAATCACATGAAAAAGCAATTTCAAAATGGAGACCTCATGGCTCACATGATTGAGGCTTGTTAGGACATTAGATAACATGGCAGATGCACTAAGGATATATTCTAATTGTATAAGTTCAGAGACAGTATTGAATTTTATTTTCTAAAGAAAATGATAAGCAGTCGGCATAATTAGAAACTAACTTTTACAATGTGAATAGTACAAATAGCTCATTTGTAAGGAGGAAAAAACATTAAGCAAAAGTGTAGGAAGAAACCTATTTTTCTTATTATTATAAATAAATAATATTATTGGGGGGCTCTTATAACAATCCATTGTATCAAGCACATTTGTATATATGTTGCCATCATCATTTTCAACATATTTTCTTTCTGCTTGAGCCCTTGGTATAGGCTCCTCTTTTTGTCCCTACCTCCCCCACCCTCCCACCCACATGGATTCCTGATAAATTATAAATTATAATTATTAATTTCATATCTTACACCACCCGCTGTCTCCCTTCATCCATGTTACTGTTGTTTGTCCCCCTGGGGAGCAGGGGATTATACATCATTGTAGTTGGTTCCCTGTTTCTCCCCATTCTGCCCCCACCTTCCCCCTACCCTCATGGTATCACTAATCCCATTGCTGTTCCTGAGGGGTTTGTCTGTCCTGGATTCCATGTGTCAAGAGCTCTTGCTTGTACCAGTGTACATGCTCCGTTCTAGCCAAATTTGAAAGGTAGAACTGAAGTCATGATAGTTGGGGGAAGGAAGCATTACAGAAATAGAGGAATATTGTGTGGTCTGTCGGTACTGTGATGCACTTTGACTGTCCCATTCTTTCCTTGTGACCCTTCTGTGAGGGAATGTCCAATTACCTACAGATGGGCTTTGGGTCTCCACTCCAAACCCATCATTTGAACTGATATATTTGTTTGTTTGGGGTCTTCTGATGCCTGATACCTTATCCCATCGACACCTTGTGATCACACAGGGTGGTGGGTTGCTTCCATGAGGGCTTTGCTGCTTCCTCGCTAGATGGCTGCTTGTTTAGCTTCAAGCTTTTAAGACCACAGACGCTATATACCATCAGCTTTCTTTACCTATGCACCCATTTTGACTTCAGCAATTATGTTGGGAATGTGAACATCACAGAATTCCAGGTTATTAGAACAAAGTGTTCTTGCGTTGAAGGAGTACTTGAGTAGAGACCCAATGTCCATCTACTACCTTAATGCTTAACATTTAAATATATGTACATAGACCTATATCCCTACCGTTATATATTAATGTATTTACATATATGCATGCCTAAATTTATGCCTCTATAAATGTCTTTTACCTCTTAATTCTTTCCTCTATTTCTTTTTACTTTTCTCCTATCTGTCTATCATGTTCTATCTTCATTCAACTCTCAGTACTTTCTCTCAGCTACATTGCACTTGGTCAAACCCCATCAGGCATCCTATGCCCTCCTGACCATTGCTTTTAGATCTCTTATTGTTCCCTTGTCCCTGGGTTTGTTGGCTCCTCCTTCCTTTTCTCCCACCTCCTCCTCTCCCATGTCCCTGCAGAGCAGTTGGCCCCTTGCTTTCTCCTCCAGATCAGTTATCCTACCTATCCTATATGAATAGACAGGAGAAAAAGGAAAAAAGATAAAGAAAAGAAACAAACAGCACCCCCAAAAAACCCAACCCTATAAATCATTCCAGGTCTGTCTGTTGACCCTTCTGAATGTTTCCAAATCTGGTCTGGTGAAGGTCTATTTTCAGGATTCCTCTGGAACTTCTTTGCTTTGCTTCCCTTATTGTTCTGCTGCTCTCCCTTCATGTTTCACTCTGGTGTGTGTGGGGTAGGGGGCGGGGGGGTGTCAGACTGGGCATAATTCCCACTCTGTGTCTACAGTGCTGTTTTCTGTAGCCCTGTGGGTCAGTGAGGGGGTATTGTGTCTCATGGTGGGGCTAGCCCCATGGTCCTCTCTGTGCATTGGCTGATCTGAGCAGGAATGTCGTCCTTGAGGTTTGGTGGGATAGGATGTGGTTCTCTCTCTCTCTCTCTCTCTCCCTCTCTCTCTTTCTCTTTCCCTCTCTTTATTTGCTCCCATGTGGTCTGGGCAGACCCATCACTATCCCTGGGCTCTATCATTAGTGCTGTCCTCTGTAGTGCATTCTTCTGGGGATAGGGTCGATGTAACTGGGACTGAGGCCGCCCCTCAGACCTTTCTGTTAGTTCACTGTTTCATGCTGGTATGTTGGCCTTGAGGCTTGGTGCCCCTGTTTGAGTTCTGGTCCCTTTCTTGCTTTCCTGTTGTATTAGTCTGGGTACTTTAGAGAAACAAATCCACAGAAACTCATGTAAAAGAGAGAGTTTTATATAAAGGTTAAGTGCACATCAAGAAAACATCCCAACCCAGTGCTGCCCAAGCCCACAAGTCCAACATTAGCCCATATGTTCAACACCAATCCACAAAGTTCTACTCTATCTCACAAAACACACACTATGACACCGACTGCGGGCGGAAAGCCAAATCATTGAACGTGTAAGCATCTCAGCACTGGCAGGGGTCTCCGCATGGCTGCTCCAGCACCCAGGGCTGCATCGGGGTAGGTCCATGCAGCTTCTCCTTGGGGATGTCTTGCAGGAAGTGAGCCTTGCAAGCTGAAGCAGGGAACTGCTAAGGCAGCTTTACTCTGGTCCGACCATCAGAAAGCAAGAGACTCAAGAACTAGAAAGATGAGGCTCACTGAGCCATTTATCCCTCCACCCTTCAATTAACCCCACATGTATTTATCAGCCAGGTTGGCACAATAAACTAACTAACTCACCTGTGGAGACATGAACAATACCCTTCCCCTGTGTGGGTTAGTGCCCTGTTTCCCCACTATCCATGTCCTCCCTCTAAAATAAAACAACAACAAAAAACACTTGTTAGCAATGTTTTTAGTCAATCCTAGTCTTGATGGTTGAATATTGCACAAAGTGCTTTTGTTCATTTCCTGGGTCAGTGGTGTTCTCCACGTGGAAGGATTGGTTTGGATCCCAGATTCAAGAACTAGAAGCTTCACTCTGCTAAAAACTTTAGGCTGCCATTATTTCACAGGCCAAAACTTCATCAATGATGATACCTCTCAGCTAAATGTCAACAAATAAATGTTATAATAGAGGGGAAAGGCAGACAGTGAGTCATCAGCTTTTTTCCTTCTCTTTAGGAAAGTTTCAATAGTCACGCATACAATGAAGGGAGTTTTCACTCCTTTCTCTATACTTATGTATAACTTCTTGGGAAACCCAGAGTTTCCAAGGCTACTGCAACCTCAATTGGAAGAAACAGGTAACTTAGGTGGAGAGTTCCCAGTGGGATTCACAATTTGATCACCACAGACAAGGAAAGCATGAATAGAAAACAAACTATCACACAGCTGGTAAATGAACTAAAAGGTCAGGCTTTCTCAAAGTGTGGATTTCAGAGTGCTTCATAGGGTGAATCAATTATACAAACAACCAGTTCAGAATAAAAAGCTTTTCCATAGTTTCCATTTTTACAGTTGGGGAAAAACATGTGAAATTAAGGTTTGCTCTAATATAATTTAACAGTTTTTAAGGATCGAAATTCTTTATACAAAACTGGTTTTACAGAAGAGAGATGGTTATTGCATGAATGTTCCATTAAAAAGGTAACCTGCGCTTCCAGCTCCCATCCGCACCGCTGTGCATCATCTGGTCTAACCAGGTCTGCAAGGCGAAACTGGGGTCCTGGTAGTTGGGGGGAGGAAGCGTTCAAGAACTAGAGGAAGGTTGT
>NW_022103923.1:6369265-6376824 GCF_000313985.2 Echinops telfairi
ATTGTGATGAATTGTATGAGCCCCAATAAATTGATTAATAAAAAAAAAAAGGTAACCTGGATTCTTTTCTAAAACTGGAAATAATGAATAGTGCCTTGTTGTGAACTGCCACAATCTTAATTCAGGGGTCCCTTCCATTAAGCCATCACTTATCTGTCAGTTTATGATAGTGATGTGGCTTTTAAAATTTCCGAGATGCTGAAAACTATGCCACTGGGGTTTCAAATACCAAAAAGTTCATACGTGGTAGAAGGATTTCAATAGAGCTTCCAGAATAAGCAGACTAGGAAGAAGGACCTGGTGATCTACTTGTTTAAGAATAAAACAAAATTGGCCAGTGAAAATCTTTTCAATAACAATGGAACATTATCTAATATAGTGTCATAAGATGGACCCCTCAGGTTGGAAGACACTAAAACTATGACTAGGGAAGAGTTGTCTTCTCAAAGTAAGGATAACAGGTTCACAAGAGCCAAAGTACTACTTTGATGTTAGGAGGTGCCATCTAGTTGGTTCTGACTCATAATGACCCTATGCACAACAGAACTCAACACTGCTCATGCCTATGCAATGCTCACAATTGTAGTCATGTTTGAGCCCAGTGTTGCAGCCACTATGTAAATCCATCTCTTCAAGGGTCTTCCTATTTTTCTCTGCCCTTCTGCTTAATCATACATGATGTCTTTTACTAGGGTCTGGTATTCTTGATAACATATTCAGAATATGTGACACAAAATCTCACTACTCTTGCTTCTAAGGAGCATTCTGGTTATACTTCTTCCATGTCAGATCTTGGGGGAGTCCCCAAAGTACTTTCTTTGCCAGCACCATAGTTCAAATGCATTGATTCATCTTAGGTCTTTCTTATTCAATGTCCAACTTTCACATGCCAATGAGGTGACTGAAAACACCATGGCTTAGGTCAGGTACATCTTAGTACTCAAAGTAACATCCTTGCTTTTCTACACTTTAAAGCAGTCTTGTGCGGCATATTTACCCAGTGGAATTCTCGTGAATGCTGCTTCCAGGAGCATTAATTGTGGTTACAAGCAAGATTAAATCTTTGACAACTTTAAACTTTTCTCTGTGTATCACGATGTTATTGAATCATGGCTGGATTGTCTAGAGAAACAAAACCAATGACACTCATATATGTATAATAAGGAAATTTTATCCAGAAGGCAGATGATGCAGAAAGGTGAAGCAGGAAGAAGGGAGTGCACAGGCCGGTGGTTCCAGAATCACATGGATCCAAGGTTGGTGGAAACATGATAGGGCACTGATAGCTCTTCAGGTTAGCAGCCCATATGGGGCCACTCCTGGAGACAGACAGGGAGTCTCAGTGAAGTCTCAGCAAAGAGGAAGTCTAAGGGCTAGTGAGAGGAGGGAAAAGTTGCATATTATCTTTCTTATAGAAAGGGCCACCCCCCCCCCAAGGAGCTATCATCAGGCTGTGAACTTTCTGATAGACTCCTCCCCTAAATGGAACACAGCTTCAAATTGACATAAAATCTAACTGGCAGTTTTGAGGATTTCGATTTTCTTTGCATGGGGTTGCAATCCATAAGGAAGGCTGCAAACCTTGATTTTTATGAGCAAGTGTTTCATGTCCTCTAAATTTTAGCGTTCTTCAACTCCTGTTGCTGCATTCTTCATATAGTTCAGCTTCTCGAATTATTTGCTCAGCATACAGATACATAGATATGGTGAGAGGATACAACCCTGATGCACATTTTTCTTTATTTTAAACCATGCAGTATTCCCTTCTCTGTTTTCACAACTGCCTCTTGATCCATGTACAAGTTCCAAATTAGCACGATGAAGTTTTCTGGAATTCCCATTCTTCTCAAGGTTATCCAGAGTTCATTGTGATCAAACATTCAGTTGAATGTCTTTGCATAGTCAATAAAACATCGTTCTGGTATTCTCTCCTTTCAGCGCAAATCCATCTGATGTCAGCCATGGTAACCCTTGATCCATGTCCTCTTCTGAATGTGGCCTAAACCTCTGGCAGCTCCCTGTCAATGTCCTGCTGCCACCATTGCTGAATGCTCAGTAGTAAAATTTTACTTGCATGTGATATTATTGCTTGATATTTTCCACAATCTGTGGAAACATCTTTCTTTGAAGCGGAAACAAATATGGATCTCTTCCAGTTGGTTGGTCAGGTAACTTGTATTCTACTTTTCTTGGCATAGACTAGTGTTTCCAGTGAGTGCATCACCACGTTAAAACATTTCAATTGGTATTCTGTCAATTTCTGGAATTTATTTTTTCACAAATGCCTTCAGTGGAGCTTGTACTTCTTCCATCAGGATAACCTCATCAGTAAAATCGGTTCTTGATTATATGATATCTCTAGAAACGGTTAAATTTCAACTTTCTTTTTGATAGAGTGACTCTGCATTCTTTCCATCTTCTTTTGATGCTTCCTGTATCATTCAATATTTTTTCCATATAATCTTTTAATATTGCAACTCTATATTGAATTTTCTTCAGTAATTTCAGTTGGATATATGCTGAAAGTGTCCCTTCTTTTTTATTTGCTAGCTCCACATCTTTGCACATTTCGTTACAATATTTTACTTGGTCTTTTTGAACTATCTTTTGAATTTTTTGTTCAACTTTTATACTTTATCATTTCTTCCATTTGCATTAGCTACTTTAAAATCAATAGCAAGTTTCAAAGTCTCTTCTGACATTCATTTTGACCTTTTCTTTTTGTCCTGTCTTTTTAATGACCTTTTTCTTTCTTCATGTATGGTATTCTTGATATCATCCCACAGCTCATACAGTCTTCTGTCACTAGTGTTCAGTGTGTCAAATCTGTTCTTGAGATGTTCTCAAAATTCAGATGGGATAGACTCTAGGTGGTATTTTGGTTCTCATGGCCGTGCTTTAATTTTTCTCCAACTTCAATTTCAACTTACATATGAGAAATTGATGGTCTGTTCTATGATATTTAGTTTCTTTATCATGTCTTCCCACATATGTAGTCAATTTGATATCTGTGTATTCCATCTGGAGAAGTCCACTTGTGTAATAATTATTTATGTTCTTGGGAAAAAAAGGTATTAGTGATTAAAAAGTCGTTGGTCTTGTAAAATTTTATCGTGTGATCTCCAGTTTTGTTCTCATCACCAAGACCATACAAATACTGTTCCTTACTCTTTGTTTCCAACTTTAGCATTCAATTGGTAATAATTAGCAGTGCATCCTGATAATATGTTTGATCAATTTCAGGCTGAAGACTGAAGAATTCTTCATCAATATCGTTAGTGGTTGGCTAGTAAATTTGAATTAATAATTATATTGACTGGATTTCCTTGTAAATGTATAGACATTGTTCTATCACAGATAGTATTTCACTTCAAGATAGATCTTGAAATGTCCTTTGTTATGATGGATGTGATGTTATGCCCCTTCTTTTGTCATCCCAGCATAATAAATGAGTTTGAGTACTTTTGAACTCCTTGAATGGAGAAAAGTTTCCAGAACTTCATTTGCTGATGTTACATAAGTCCAAATTAAGAAAAAACCCTGAAAACATCCATTAGTATTAGGGATGTGGAATACTTGTATATGAAATATGAATCAAGGAAAATTAGAAGTCATTCAAAATGAAATGGCACCAACAAATATCAATGTCCTGAAGTGGACCAATATTGATCACTGTGAATCATCAGGCATATGGTCTATTATGTTAGGAATGACAAAAAATACCCCAAAACCCCAAACCCCCAAAACTTTGGCCTTGGTGGCCAATGTGGTCGTGCTGGATTCTGGAAAAGATGGCACCATAGACAGACAAACAGCATAACCTCTCTTTAACAAAGTCATGCTGAAAACAAACAAGGAAAAACCTAAAGACCTGAATCTCCAAGAAATGAACAAGGGAGCTGAACGCCAACAGATAATGTTTGAATGGGGAACCCACATAAAGAGATTAAGAGAGGCAGCAAAATCTAGCCAGGCCAACCAGGAGCCTGTGACCCCTCCTACAGCAAGTTTCTGCAACAGCCAACTGTGAGAGTGAAGTAGGTAAATCTCCTGTTCCCGTACACCAGCCAGGTGAGGAGAAAAATAATTGGGATTTGAACTAGTCCACCAAGAAAATGGTTGCTCACCTTTTACACCCTGTGGCAGCATGTGTGCTCTATTAGACAGGGTTCTCTAGAGAAACGAAACCAGAACACTAATAATTTTGTATCTATTTATATAGATAGATATATAACACAAGAAATAAACAGTTAATTAAATTATAAAGCAGTACAAATGGCTCAGTGCAACTCACTCCCGTGAGACACTGGCAGTCCTTCAAGTCGTGAGGCTACTGGGTAGTTCTCTGTAGAGCAATTCAGGCTATCCGGGCACAGGCAGCAAACAGCAAGACAGGCCACCAACAGTCAGCCAGATGACAGGGTCCGACAGTCCCCAGCTCAAGAGATGTAAATTCCAATAATGTGACGAAGCAGGTCTTGAAGGAACCTTAAATTACAGTGACACAGTCCATGGGTTAGGTGTCCCACAGGTAGTGTAGCTTGCAAATTGAGGCACAGAACAAGCAAGGTAGCAGCACACTGGTCTGATGATCAAAGGGCAAGAGACAAAAGAGGCGAGGCTTGCTGAGTCATTTATCTCTCCACCCTTCAATTAATTCCACATGTGTTCATTGGCTATGTTGGCACAATAAATGTTAACTATCTCATATGCTCTAAAGGTGGGGCAGACTTTATGGAACCACCATACCACATAGGAGGCAGACTCAATAGAGGATGAACCATACTAGGTTTCCCACAGTGCCCTGAAGCCTAGAGAGATACGGTACCATAGGTTTGCACTTGGACACATGGAGGTAGAGGTAACAATCTATCACTTCGCCCCACCTCTTGCACATTGTAAGAATACTCTGAAATGCAGCAGTAGCCTGGGGGTAAAATAGCTCTATGGCTAGAGGACAGCCACCCTGTGTTAGACTGGGTATATTAGAGAAACAAATCCACAGAAACTCATGTATAAGAGAGAGTTTTATGCCATGGTTAAGTGCGCATCAAGAAAACATCCCAACCCAGTGCTGCCCAAGCCCACAAGTCCAACATTGACCCATTAACCCATATGTCCAACACCAATGCACAAAGTCCTCCTCCATCTCACAAAACAGACACAATGATGTCGACTGCAGGAGGAAAGCCAAGTCAGTGAATGCGTAAGCATCTCAGTGCTGGCAGGGGTCTCCACACGGATCCTCCAGCACCCAGGGCTGCATCAGGATAGGTCCATGTAGCTTCTCCTCAGGGATGTCTTGCAGGAAGTGAGCCTTGCCAGCTAAAGAACGGAATTGGCTAAGGCAGCTGCACCCTGGTCTGACCATCAGAAAGCAAGAGGCCTGAGAACAAGAAAGGCGAGACTCACTGAGCCATTTATCTCTCTGCCTTTCAATTAACGCCCCCCACCCTATGTGTTTATCAACCAGGTTGGCTGCTCCTTCTTACAATGGAAAGTGTGATTAAGGAGAGGGGTGGTCTCAGAGTCTCAGAAGCGTGCCTCAGGTGCAGATTAACAGATTTGAAAGCTTCCATCTGTGCTACAAAGGAGAGCTTTCTCTCCTCTAGAAATAGAGCTGACATTGCTCAGAACCAGGTCCAGAGTCTCATTATGCAAGTGTCTGAATTACAATGTCAGCTGAATTGCAGATCTAGAGCAGTGTCTGATACCAAAGTTAGGGCATTGATTGGGAAAAGTTGGGACCCTGAAACATGGGATGGGAATATATGGGCTGATGATACAGAAGAGGAGGATATTGAGCCCCTAGAAATCTTACTGAGGTGGAGGGTCCCTGAATCTTTGTTGCTACCTCACCCCCTTTGCCCTTTCTTCTTTGTGTGTGTGTGTATGTGAACTTCTGAATTCAAATCTTCTGGATTTTGGTTTGATAACATAGAAACGGAGGATCAGAACAATGCTTCATGTTCACAGATATCAATCTCAGGAAGGGAGCTTTGAGAAAAGTAAAAGCTAGTTCTGGTTTTGGATTTTGGTGTTTGTCTGGGTTTTTCCCCTATTAATTTGTTGTTTGGATAAACTTGAAGCAGAAGTGCAAAGGACAACAAGTGTGGAATTACCCCTAACTTCCCAAAACCCTCTGTTGCTAAGCTAGGTCAGCAACTCTAACCCTAGTATACCCAAGCCTACAGTTCTACTGTGGGCACCTAGGGTGGAGCTTTGACAAACATGCATTGGTGACCAAGAAAGAGAAAGCAGCAGTGTTGTGTGTGTGTGTAACTGTGATCTCAGTCTTGTTATTAGTGTATATCTTTGTGTTTTTATTTTGCCACAACTAGGGAGCAACAACCACTACCCACTTTAGTACCATCTGATCAACAGAGAGAAAGTAAAATAATAAGAAATGTAATGTCTTGGACAGAACAGTCCATTTATGTTCATAAAAAGAAGCAAAATAGAATAATACAAAGGAATGACAAATATAGAGCCAAGGGACATTCTTGAGAAAGAAAAGGCATTGGAACTACCAGAAAATGAGTTCAGAAAAATAACTATTTGGTATTTTCAATGAATAAAGAAAATGATTGAGAGAGCTATGATAAAAACAAAGAAAAACAAGAAAAAAAACTACAGAAGAACTCAGGAAAACAATATAAGAGTAATCTGACAATGTAAACGACAAATTAGAAACCATGCAAGTACTCTAAGTAGAAGTCCAAAAGAGTAATACTAAAATATTAGAATTAGAGTGGGATGCAAAAGGTATATATAGAGATCTAAATAAAGACATGTACATATGTAAATATATCTATATGTGAGGATGGGGACATAGATTTATGTGCATATATTTATAGGTTTAGTATTAATGTAGCAGATGGACATTAGGCCTCTACTCAAGAACTCCCTCAATGCAAGAATACTTTGCTCTATTAAACTGGCGTTCCATGATGCTCAATTTCCCGACACAATTGCTGAAGACAAAGCAGGTGCATAAGCAAATGTGATGAAGAAAGCTGATGGTGCCTGGCTATCAAAAGATATAGCATCTGGGGTCTTAAAGGCTTGAAGGTAAACAAGCAGCCATCCAGCTCAGAAGCAACAAAGCCCACATGGAAGAAGCACACCAGCCTGTGTGATCATGAGGTGCCAAAGGTATCAGTTATCAGGCATCAAAGAACAAAAAATCATATCATTGTGTGCTCACCTCCCCAATATGATCGTTGAAGGCACATGGGTGCATAAGCAAATGTGGTGAAGAAAGCTAATGGTGCCTGGCTATCAAAAGATATAGCGTCTGGGCTCTTAAAGGCTTGAAGGTAAGCAAGTGGCCATCTAGCTCAGAAGCAACAAAGCCCACATGGAAGAAGCACATCAGCCTGTGCGACCACGTGGTGTCGAAGGGATCAAGTATCAGGCATCATCAGAACAAAACATCATATCAGTGTGAATGAGGGGGAGGGCGGAGTGGAGACCCAAACCCCATATGTAGGCAATTGGACATCCTCTTATAGAAGGGTCATGGGGAGGAGACAAGCCAGTCAGGGTGCAGGGTAGCA
>NW_022103923.1:6377330-6384419 GCF_000313985.2 Echinops telfairi
AAAAAGTAATGAACTTTATTTTGCTGATTCTAAAAAAAAGATATTACAATTAGATAACATTTTGAAAACACAAATCAGTAGAATTGAAGCAAAGACTGAATTACTGAGCTTGAAGACAAATCTCTTAAGGGCAATCTACGTGAACAATCAGAGAGAAAAGCACGGTAATCTGAAGAAAGTCTAAGAATTATGGACAGGATAAAAAGGAATGATTTACACCTCATCGATGGCCCAGAATGGGAAACAAAACATCCACAAAGAATGTAGCTCAAGAACTTCTGAAAGAAAATTTCTCTAACATTATAAAATAAGAGAGAAAATATATGTTCAAGAAGATTAAAGATCCCCAAGCGGGATAAATCCCCAAAGAAAAGCTCAACATATCATATTCAAAATTCCTAATATGAAGGAAAAGGAAAGAATCCTGAAAGTAGCTGGGGGATGGGGTTGGAGTAGAATATGGCCTTCGTTACTAAAATAGACTCCCAATCACATGATAGAATCACGCAAGATCAACAACCCATCAATTGGAAATATCTTTTTCCCCCAACAACACAACAGCAACTATACACTTGGAATTTGCCACATGGAGTACATCTGTGGAAAAAATTGATAGAGAAGCTCAAGATGAGAAGGCCACCAAATTCTCATATGTAAGTTTAAGTGAAGCTGCAAAAATTAAAACAAGTCCACAAATCCAAAGTATGACCTTGTATACATCTCACTTGAATATAAAGCACCATTTCAGGAAAAGATTTGAGACAATGAATAGTAATAACTGAAGACAAGTAGAGTTGTCGGATGACATCAGGAAAATGGATGTCAGAAGAGATTCTGAAACTTGTTTTTGAATATAGAGAAGCTAAAGTGAATGAAAGAAATGATGAAGTGCAAGAACTAAGGAGTAAATTTCAAAGGGTGGCTTGAGAATACAAAGTATTACAATGAAAGGTGCAAAATCTAGAGTTAGAAAACCAAAAAGTAAGAAAACACTAATAATTTCTCAAGCTGAAAGAAATGATGAAAAATTTCAAGCCTTGAGTTATAATGAGTCACTATGAGTTGATATCCATTCAATGACAGTGAGTAGGACTTCCAGCAAGATGGTGACCAGGTAGGCAGACCTCGCTGGGAGCTCAGTGGAGATCAGTGAGTAGGGAGATCCGGAGTAAGATCTGATCCTGTCAGTTAATAATCTCTGCGACAACCCAGAGTGCTTCTGAAACTGGGAACCAACTGTTATCCCCACTTCTACACCCACTGTGGAGTCCTGGGGGCCTGCAATTTGGTGCAATGTCTGTTCCAGCCCATGCTGCTATGAATCCCTCCATGGCTACTACACCTGGATTGTCCACCCAAGCCCCAACTGCCACACCCCAAGTTAGCCGGGCACTCAGCATAGCTTCTCGCAGCTGTGGTTTGACACCCCACACCACCACTGTCCCAGCGTGACTTTCACTGCCATGCCGGGGGGCATCCTTCCACCAGCGGGTGGGCCCTTCCTCCAAGACTGGTGCTCTCCTGCCCTTACTCCACTGAGTCCAGCACTCTTCTGCTGTCTGCACATGTAGCTGACAGCTGTGTCTTCTCCTTCCCCCGTCCCAGCTGCAATGCCCCTAACTGTGGATGGACAGACTTCCCAGCATCAGCACCCCTCCCACGTGTCTTGCACTGCTCTGCCCAGACTAGCCTTTGGACCATGGCCTGCACCGCTGTGGTCAGAATCCCTCAGGCATCCATACATGGCTTCCACAGCTATGAACAGATTCCTATGGAATTCCTAGCAGTGCTCCAACTCAACACAGTCTGACTGCAGTGCCTGATGCCTGAGAGGGCCATCCAACCTGCCCTCCAAACAATGGAATCCCGATAAGCTAGGGTGAGAGGGAAATCCCAGTGAGACAAAGTGGTGGCCCAACACCCCAGGGCAGATGGCTACAGGCAGGCCACAGAACCACTCTTACCAGCCTCCCAAAGAGTGACCCCAGGGGTCTTGGACTCTCCAGAAAATGGCACGGAGCTCCGCCAAAACAACACAAGAGATACAACCAGCCACAATAATCTCAAAGAACAAACAGGAGAAACAAAATGCAATGCTGGAGGAAGTCCTGAACCTAGCAATGTGCATAGAAGAAGCAGAGTTAGACTACCACAGAAAGAAATCTTCAGAATGCTGTTTAATCACTTCTTGGCCTTTTGGCTATGATCAAGTGCAGAAAGCTGCTTCGAGTCATACAGGATATGAAGGAAACAATACAGAAAAAGGATGAAATGATTGGAGATAAAGAGAATGCACCAAAGGGAAGATGCAAGAGTTAAGGGACAAGGTAACAAAAGCAAATAACAAGTTAACAGACTTCACCAGAAAACTAGAAGAAACAGAGAACTTGTACACAAGTTCTTTGATCACAAAGATAGCCAGGCAGATTTCAACAAATGGGAAAGACAGTCAAACAAGATAGCCAGAGAAGATGAAAAAAACCTGAGAACAGTGTCGGATGCTATGAATAGGAACAACATTAGAATACAGTAGAACCCCAGTACTCGACCACATCAGTAGTTACATTATTGGATTTCAACCTGAGATGTTGAGAACATTTTGCATTGGAGTTCGAACAAAACATTGGAATTTGACCTGACACACGTGAGTTTTGTAAACAAAAGCAGTTCATGTTTCGGTCATTTGGTGCTAGTTGGTATTGTAAGTACACATTGTTTAAACCTTTTGTGACTGTGTTCCAAGTGTTTTGTTATAATTTTCTTTGTTTTTGTGGCTTTTTGTACTGTTTTTAGATTAAAACATGGGTCCTAAGAAAGAGTTTTTTGAATAGTATCATCCTGATAAGGAGCTGGTTAACCATGTTATCAATATTGTTTATGATAATATAGTAAAGTAAGCCCTTATAGAAAACAGTTAAGGAAACGCCAATAGCAGATGGCATTAGATAGTTTTTTGTTTTGTTTTGTTTTTTTTTAGAGAGAGCCAGCCTGGTCCTAGTGAAAGAAGGCAAAGAAGGGAACAAACTCCTGAAACGCAGCTGCGAGTTGATATTATGGAAGGGGATTCCCCTTCCAAACAATGCCTCTCTTCATACCTCTTCTCCATATCCATGTCCATAGATCCAAAACTTCATCAATCTCAAGGTATGGGCCACACTGTAGCTGTTAAAAACTTTTAAATGTTGTGTTTCTTTAAAAAATTATATTATTTAACTCTGAACTTATTTACTTTGAAATTTCTGTGTTTTGTATAAAAATGCAAGGTTAGAGTAAAAAGTTGTTGGTTGAGAACGGATTAATCTGTTTTCAGTTATTTCTTATGGGGAAAATTGATTTGAAACAAGACTGAATTGTGTCTCGATACTCCATCTAGAATGGATTATCATCAAGGTCCAAGGTTTTACTGTAATTGGATTACTGGACAAGACACAACAAAGAAGTCAACAGTAAAAACAGTGAGGGGATTCCTACAGGAAAATGTCCCCAGCATAATGGATGAAAAGCAGGCAACATTTAGGAAGCAGAGAGGACACCAGCTAGACTGAATCTCAGCAAGAATTTTCCACGGCATATAATATTTAAACTATCCAACTTTGAAGAAAAAGAGAAAATTATCCTTGTTGGGCTTATGTAAATTCAAGAACAGTGAGGGAAAAAAGGCAGTCACATATAAAGGTACCCTCCTCCAAAGGCAGTTACCTATAAAGGTACCCCAAAATAGACTGCTCAGCAGACACCACGAAGAAGAGGAGAGAGTGGAGTAACATTTTCCAAAATTAGAAAAAAAATGCAAACCCAAGAATACTCTTCCCAGACATATTTTCAATCAAGATAGATGGAAAAGAGTCTTTCCAGACAAGGAACTAAAAGGAAATGTTAAAAGAAACCCAGCTCTACAAAAAAATTATTGCCAACCCAGGGTGGGCAAAAGAACAACACTCACTGAGCACAAACAGGAGCCCATCACATAGAGCAACTTCACCCAAAGGTCAACACATTGACAATAGCCCCCAAGATGGCATTTGCTCAACGGTGAAAAGTAAGCAAGAATGCCCCCCCCACCGCCTCACCACATGAACAGTGCACTGATAAGAAGGGAGGTAGGAAAACACAACACAGAAGATATGAAATGACATCAAGAAGCCCACAGATGGATGTAATAACTCTGAATATCAATGTACTGAACTAGGCCAATAAAAGACAGAGACTGATGGACTGGGTTAGAAAGCGCAACCCATTGATCTGCTGCCTACAAGAGACATGTCTCAAGCTTGCAAAAAAAACCCAAAAAACAAAACCTGAGAATCAAAGGCTGGAGAAAAATATACCAAGCAAATGGCAATTCACGAAAAGCAGTGGTTGCAATCCTAATCTTTGACAAAATTTATTTCAAGGTGCAAATCATAACAGGAGTTAAGGAGAGCCACTATATAATGCTCAAAGTAACAATAGACCATGAACTAGTGAGCATAATAAAAATATATGCACCTTATGAGAGACCTGAGAAATTCATCAATCAAACCCTCCAAAAGATAAAAAAGCAATCACAGGTTCAACAATTATGGTAGGTGACTTTAATACACTGCTCTCCAAAAAAGATAGATCACAGGGAAAGAAGCTTAACAGAAAGCAACAGAACTAAACTCTACAATTAGGTGACTTGACTTGATGGATATTTCCAGAGCTCTCCATCCAAATGCAAAAAATTACATTCTTTTCAAGCTCACATGACACATACTCAAATATATACCACATGCTGGGACAGAAGTCAAGCTTGTGTAAATTCAAGCACACAGGGGTCACTCAGATTGCCCTTTCAGACCACTATACCATAAGGCTGGAAATCAACAAAGGGATGATTAAGAACAAAAGAGCTAACCATTGGAGAGTGAATAACTCTACCGCAAAATGAGTGGGTACTGGACCAGATTAGAGATAAAATTAGGACGTTTTTAGAAACCAAAAAGAATGAGAATACATGTACCAAAATCTTTGGAACAGAGCAAAAGCAGTTATCAGAAGAAGTTTGATAGCAAAAAATGAACACATGAAAAAAGAAGAGAGACTTATGACTGATATGCTGGCACAAAATCTCCAGCAATTAGAGCAGAGTCAAAAGGATAATCCTACTAATAGCAAAAGAAAAAAAATCAGAGCTGAGATAAATGAGAGGGAAAAGAAGAAAACAATGCAAAAAAAATTCAGTGCAGCAAAAAAAATATGGTTCTTTGAAAGGATGAACAGAATTAATAGACTGTTGGCAAACTTAAGCAAAGAAAGGAAGTAACAAATATCAATAGTCACGATGAGGGATGAAATAGGGGACATTACAAAAGAACCTAATGAAATTAAAAGGTTAATTACACAGCACTAGAAAGGCCTGTACTCCAATGAATTCAACAACTTGGAAGACATGGACAAATACTTGGAAAAACAATCCCTGCCTAGACTAACCCAGATAGATGTCAAGAATCTCAACAGATCCATAAAAATAGAAGAAATAAACAAGATTATCAAGAAAATTCCAACAAAAAATCCCCTGGGCCAGATGGTCTCACAGGAGAATTCTACCAAGCATTCAGGGAAGAACTGACACAAATACTACACAAACTCTTCCAGAGCATAGAAAAAGATGGCAAACTCCTGAAATCTTTCTGAAAACGACTATAATACAGATACCTAAACTGGGCAAGGATCCCACAAGAATTGAGAACTACAGACCAATATATCTAATGAACATCGATGCAATAATCCTTGACAAAATACTGGCCAATTGTGTTAGTCTGGGTAGACCAGAGAAACAAACCCAGGAAGACTTATGTGTATAAGAAAGAGGTTTATATACACGAGAAATTGAATTTTGAGAAAATATCCCAGCCCAGTCCAGATCAAGTCCATAGGTCCGATATTAGTCCATAGGTCCAATACCAATCTATAAAGTACTCTTCAGACTCACCAAACACATGCAATGATGCCAAATGCAGGAAGATCACAGGCCAGTGGGTGCAAAGTCTTGTGGATCCAGTGACAGTAGAAGCATCTCAGCACTGGCAGTTGTCTTCACGTAGCTCCTCCATTTCCCAGGGCATTGGGTCTATCAGCATATTGTCTTGTCAGTAGAGTGTCTCTCAGGGATTGAGCAGAGAGAGAGTGTGTCTCCCCCCTTCAAAGAGGGAAAACCAGAATTCCCAAAATCCTTAGAGGAAGGCCATTCCTACACAGAGACCTCATTGGCTATGACCCGATTGACAGACTAGACTCCACCCCTTCACTCTTAATCCTAAATCCCAAATTTACACCAGAATATGTAACTACCACACCAATAGAATACAAAAGTATATAAAACCAATTATTCACTACGACCAAGTGGGATTCATTCCAGGGATGCAAGAACATGGGACCTTCCATCAGCATTATTCACCATATTGACATGGAAAAGGATGAGAACCACATGAAAATATCACCAGATACAAAGAAAGCATTTGACAACCTCCAACACCCATTTCTGATTTTAAAACTCAAGAAGATTATAATGGAAGGAATATTCCTAAATATAATACAAATTTATATGAAAAATTAACAGCCAACATGATATTCAATGAAAAAAAGATGAAAACAATCCCATTAAAAAAGGGGAACAGACAAGGATGCCCCTTGTCCCATGATGTTTTATTTAACATTGTACTGAGGTCTTAGCTAACAACATAAGTCAAAGGAAAGACATCAAGTGGTCTGGGGAATGAAGAGGATAAAACCATCATTATTCACAGATGATATGATTTTATATATGGAAAACCCCCAAATCTCCACAAGAGGAGTGCTCGAAGTGATAGAGGAATATTGCAGAGTGGCAGAATGCAAGATCAACAAACAGAAGTCTATCGAACTGCTATATATATCTGACAAGACCATAGAAGAGGAGATCGAAAAGGTAGTACCCTTCAAATAGCCAAGAATGAATTGAGGTATATAGGGATATACCTTACCAAAAAAACAAAACAAAAACAAAACCCAAAAGATTTTTACAAGGAAAACTACAGAACATTATTACAAGAAACCAAGAGTGACCTCCACAAATGGAAGAATATC
>NW_022103923.1:6386480-6392237 GCF_000313985.2 Echinops telfairi
AAAAGAAGGGGAAAAGAAAAAAATGAGGACATAGGTAGTGGGGGAATTGGGTACTAACCCACCGATAGGGAGGGAGGGTATTGTTTATTTTTCTACAGGAAAGGGAGAGAGGGACCAGACTTCAACCTGGCGTACCTCATCTTGAGGGCAACATATTGGCATGAAGCAGTGAAATAACAGAAATTTGCGGGGCTGACCCCAACCCCAGCTACATCGACCCCTCCCCTAGAAGACTGCACTACTGAGGACAACAGTGAAGATACAGCCCAGGGAGAGTGATGGGTCTTCCCAGACCATAGGGGAACAACCTAAGGGGGAAAGCAAGCAAGCACGAGAGTTGATGGCATCCTGGCCCACCAAGCCTCAAAGATGACATTCTTGCTTGGAGCAGCCAATGCACAGAGAGGACTGTAGGGCCAGTCCCACCACGAGACACAATGACCCCTCACTGACCCACAGTGCTACAGGGACAGCACTGGAGACACAGTGTAGGAATTGTGGCCATTCTGACCTCCCTACACTGGGGTGAAATACAAAGGGAGTACAACAGAGAAGCAAAGGGAAAAAAGCAAAGAAGTTTCTGAGGAATCCCCCAAATAGACTTCTGACTGAGGGGCAGGGATTGGCAGCTCATCAAACCCGATAGGAAAAGTCAGCAAACAGGCCTGGAACTATTTATAGGGCTTCCCCCCTCCCCTTTTTCTTCTCTCTCTCTCTTTCTTTTTCTATATTTGTATATGATAGGCAGGATAAACAATCCCGACAAGAAAACAGTGGGACCAAGTGTTCTGGGGGAACATGGGAGAGGAGTAGGCAGGAGAAAGAGAATGGGGAGCCAACAAACTCAGGGGCAAGGGAACATCAAGATATCTAAAATCGATGACAAGGAGGGTGTAGAATGTCTGGTGGGGTTTGATCAAGTGCAATGTAATTGAGAGGAATTACAGAGTGCTGAATGTAGGTCAAACATGATAGTGGGACAGGAGTAAAGTAAAATGAAAAAGAAGAATTAGGAAGCAAAAGACATTTATAGAGGTATAGATATAGGCATGCGCATATGTAAATATATTAATATATAACAATAAGTATATAGGTCTATGCACATATATGTTAAGTATTAAGGTAGCATATGGACATTGGGCTTCTACTCAAGACCTCCCTCAAAGCAAGAACTCATTGTTCTAATAACCTGCCATTCTGTGATGCACACTTTCCCGACATGATCACTGAAGTAAAAATGGGTGCATAAGCAAATGTGGTGAAGAAAGCTGATCTTGTGCGGCTGTTAGAAGATATACCATCTGGGGTCTTAAAGGTTTGAAAATAAACAAGCGGCCATCTAACAGCGAAGCATCAAAGCCCACATGGAAAAAGTACACCAGCCTGTGGGATCACGAGGTGTGGACAGGATCAGGCATCAGGCATCAGTTGATCCAAAACAAACAATCATATTGATGTGAATGAGGAGGGCTGGAGTGGAGACCCAATGCTCATCTGTAGACAGTTGGACATCCCCTCACAGAAGAGTTACAAGGAAGGAACAAGTCAGCCAAGATGCAGTATAGCACCCAAGAAACACACAACATTCCTCTAGTTCTTTAACGCTTCTCCCCTCATAGCCCCCTACTATCATGACCCAGTTCTACCTTACAAATCTGGATAGACGGGAGCATGTGCATCAGTATAGATAAGAGCCCTAGACACACAGAATCCAGGTCAGATAAACCCCTCAGGAAGAGTAATGGGAGTAGTGATACCATGAAGGTAAGGGGAAGGTAGGGGGAGAAGGGGGAGACAGGGGGAACTGATTGCAATGATCAACATATAGCCCTTCCTACCCGAGGGGGATGGACAAAAGAAACATGGGTGAAGATAGACAACTGATGGTGTAAGATATGAAACTAACAATAATTTATAATTTATCAAGGGTTCAAAAGGATGGGAGGGTGGGAAGGGCGGAAAAAAGAGAAGTTCAAATAGAAATAAAATGTTTTGAAAATGATGATGGTAATATATGCACAAATGTGATTGATAAAATTGATATATGGATTGTCATGAGAGCTGTAAGATCCACCAATAAAATGATTTTTAAAATTACAGTGAGTTTTTTGTTTGCTTTTTAGTTTTATGGGCAAAATACTGAATGGCAAAAAAAGATGAAAAGAATACAGAGTCACAGTACTAAAATGAATTGGTCAATGTTCAGTCATTTCCCATGGTGAAGAATTAGATAACACTTTGAAATCAAAGGAAGAAGTTCAAGCTATGCTGAAGGCATTGGCAAAAACATGACTATAGGAATTGAAATAGAAGTTGAGATGTTCCAACAAAGCAATGTATCACTGGAGATGCTCAATTATCAATGACAAGATAGTTGGTTAACTAACTGCAAGAAATTTATCAGGATGTGTGTATGGATTGGGATAACAGTTGTATGAGCCACTAATAAAATGTTAAAAAAAATAAAATAAAATATGAAACAAAAAAACAACAACAACAACAAAAAAGAAATTTATCAGATCCATATTTGTGCTCATTCCTAAGAAAGGTGATCTAACAGAATGTAGATATTATTGAAAAGTAACATTAATATTACACACAAGAAACTTTTTGTTGAATATTATTTTAAAAATTTGTAGCAGTACATTGACTTTTACAACCTGCCATATGGAAATAATGCAATCTTATTTACTGAAAGAGAAGAGGTCTTGAAGCACCGATAGATGGAGATCAGACTATAGCCTTCAATACGGATGACTCCTCGACATAAGGAAAAATACTTCCTACTGTACCAATGAAGAATATCATGATACACGGGGAAAATATTGAAATTGTTAAGCATTTCTTTTTTCTTGTATGTATAATCAATGCCCACAAAAGTATTAATTAAGAAATAAAATGATGTATTGCATTGAGAAAATTGTCAGCAAAAGTGTTAAAAAGCAAAGATATCACTTTGGGAACTAAGATGTGCCTGACCCAAGTCACAGTATTTTCAATTGCCTCATAGACATGTGAAAGCTAGATCATGAATAAGGAAGACTGGAAGGAGAAGAATAGATGCATCTGAATTACGTGTTGGTGATGAACACTGAATATACCCTGGAGAAGGAAAGTGTGTATGGTAAAGTGGAAGGCCAGGGCAATAGGATGGTTTGACACAGTGACTGCAAAATGGGCCTAAAATGGAATGACTATGAAGCTAGTGCAAGACTGAGCAGTGCTTTCTTCAGGTGTGCATAGGTTTTCTGTGAGTTGCCACCCACCCAATGACATCTAACATTAACAATAGCAATTTCCATTTAGCTCCCATACCAAATATTATCAAAATTACTTACCTCAATGAGTTCACAGTGGTAAATAATCAACAGTCAGATTTGGCTAATATGTTTGGTTAACTAATATACCTGTTTCAAGAGTCAACCACTGTTTACCATCCCCTCCAGATGGAAAAAAACACATTTTCAACCAGCTGCCTAGAGGCAATAGCAATAGTCCTGACCTCACACAAAGTCTTTGCAAGCAAAATACTAAACATATCTAGGTGTCTCCAGGAACAAAAGTATGACAGCACACTGATGAGGTCCTCCTCTGAGCGGATGCATTTGGCACATTTATTTAGGACATATAAGCACAAAAGAGTTAGTCAAAAAATGATGATGGGCCATTGCCCTACCACCTTTGTTAGATTCACATAAATTAGGTGGTAAGTTGTGGGCCATTCAATATTTGACACTATAAGAAACAACTATATTTTTTATGTAAGAATGAATATAATTTTCATTCATTTATTTATTTATTAAAATAATTTTATTGGGGGCTCATACAACTTTTACCACAACATATCCATCCATCCATTGTGTCAAGCACATTTGTACATTCGTTGCCCTCATCATTCTCTAAACATTTGCTCTCCAATTAAGCCCTTGGCATCACCTCCTCATTTTTCACCTCCCTTCCCACTACCCCATCCCTCATGAACCTTGATAATTTATAATTTATTATTACTTTGTCATGTCTTACACCATCCAATGTCTCCCTTCATGCACTTTTCTGTTGTCCGTTGCCCAGGGAGGAGGTTATATGCAACTATTGACCTTCATTCCTTTGCTTGGAAATAATATGGAAAAAATGTGCTTTCTATTGAACAAAGAACTCCCTAAAATATTTCTTTTTGGCTTTCCCATATGAACCCATTCTTCCCCTACCACTTATTTATTATATCTCTCTAGAGCTAAAAGCAAGCAAGCAAGCAAAAGCAGAAAAAAACAAAAAAAAAAACCCAAACATGATGCTCGAAGGGACTTGGTGAAGGCATCCAGATTATTCTCATATTAGGAAATTATTTTGGTTTTTGTTCAAATAATCACCTCTACTGTGTTATGTATTGCATTTTAATACTGTTCCACATCAAACTATCAATAACAAGCTAATAAAATAATATAGAGCTGGGGTTGAATAGGGGGGATTCAATGAGCAAAAGGTCTTTTATACTCTCTCTTGGCATATAGATTTAACATGAAGTCTGATTTAAATCCATATAGGAGCTAAGCCCACCATGTGCTGATTTCATTTTAGGGGGAAAGAACCCCTCCTTAGACACATATTTCCAGGTCTTTCTCTTTTTCACTTTAATACCCTTTGAATGATTGATAATCAGATTTTCCTTCTGACTGTACCTTTTGTCCCAAATGATAAATGATGTTTCTGCCTTCTTCCCACTCTCTCTGGTTCTGAATGGTGTTCAAAATAAGCCGGCTCTTTGCGCTGACTTTTTGCTGCTGTCAGGGGATTTATGTAGGATGTGAGCTGAGCTATGGCAACAGCAATGATTGGATAACAGCTCCTTCAGAGTTGCGTGCATAGCATAAACCATGGTGGGGCTTTTTTTGGTTCTTCCCCAAATAGCTGCAGTTTTTGTTTAGGGGTTTAAAATGCTATGTATTCCTAAGGAGAGGAATGCAAAAATTCCTGACAATTTGTGATTTGGTGAATGAACCTTACTTCATTACACTAAATAGGTGACTTTGAGCAAAACTTTTCACCTTTTCGGGTCTCAATTTTCTTTATCTGTAAAATGAAGATATTGGTGCTCTGTAAAATTTAAGGTCCCTTCTAAATATGAAATTCCATGTTCTATATTTGGGCCAGCAGGCATTTGTGGTTCTCTGGTAGAATTATTGGCATCCATGAGGGAATCCTGCGTTTGATTCCCAGCCAAATATAACTTATGTGCAGTCACCAGCACTCTATTTGTCATTGGAGGTTTGTGTGTTGCTATCAAGTTGAGCAGGTTTCATTGCATCTTCCGGACTAAGCCAGGTTTTCAAAAAGGGCCTGCTGACCTACTTCTGAAAATCAGTCAAAGAAAACTCTATGGATCAAAATGGTTTGATCTCTGATCTACAACTGATCATGGGAATGGTATAAGACTGGACATGAGGTCATTAGGAGTCAAAGGTGAACATAATGGCAGATAACAATAACATATTTGGGGCCTATTATGGATTGAATTGTGTTCTTCAAAAGATATGATGGAACCCTAATCCTCCATCCTTGGAACTGGACCTTGTTTGGAAGTAGGTCTTTGAACATGTTATCAGGTCAGCATAGCCATACTGGAATAGAGTGGGCCCTAATTTAATATCACTTATAAAAGAGGCATAGAGATGCAGACATGAAAAATGGCCATGTGGAGAAATATATGTAAGGCAAGGAAGGCCTGAAACTATCAGAAGCTTGGAAGAGAAAAGAAAA
>NW_022103923.1:6393856-6403188 GCF_000313985.2 Echinops telfairi
GTGTTGAAGGGAACAGGCAGCAGACACCAAAGAACAAAAACCATCATTGTGTGACCACCTTCCACACATAAACGCTGAAGACATTTCCATTTTTATAAGTCACCCAGTTTATGGAATTTTGTTATTGCAGCCCTAGAAACTCATACAAAGCTTTAAACTGCATAACTCAAATTTTCTTTAATGATTTTTCCCATCTTTTTCAAGTAGGTAATCCAAGAGAGAAATTGGATTATTTTGCACACCTTGGTACAAAATGTGAATAAATAGCATTACTCTCTCCTTAAAGAACTTGAAAAATAAAAAGCAAAAAAAAAAAAAAGAATTTGGCATCTGGGTTGGAGGAAGGTTTATTAATAATCTTCTATATGCAAATGACACAACCTTGCTTGCTGAAAGCAAGGAGAACTTGAAGTGCTTGCGAATGAAGATCAAGGACTGTAGCCTTCAGGATGGATTACAACGCAATGTAAAGAAAACCCAAAATTCTCACAAGTGGACCCAAAGAAACATCATGATAAACAGAGAAAAGCTTGAAGTTATCAAGGATTGCCTCTTGTTTGGATCCACAGTCAATGCTCATGGAAGTAACAGCCAAGAAGTCAAAGGATTTATTGCATTGGGCAGATCTGCTGCACAAGACTTCTTTAAAATGCTGAAGAGTAAGGATGTCACTGTAAAGACTAAGGTGTGCCTGATCAAATCCATGACATTTTCAATCTCCTCATATGCATATGCAAGTTGGACAGTGAATAAGGAAGACTGAAGAAGAATTGGTGCCCTTGGGATTATGGGGTTGGAGAAGAATATTGGCAATAGTATGGGCTGTCTGAAGACCAAAGGAATCTACTTTGGAAGAAGTACAACCAGAAGCCAGGATAGTGAGACTTCATGTCACATACGTTGGATGTGCTATCAGGAGGTACCAGTCCCTAGAAACAGGCCATTATGCTTGATAATAGAGAACGGAAGTGAAAAAGAGGAAAGCCCTGAACTATATGGCGCGACAAAATGGCTGCAAAAGTGTTCTCAAATACAGCAATGACTACAAGGGTTATGTAGGACTTGGCAGTGTTTTCTTCTGTTGTGCACAGAGTTGCTGTAAGTCAGAATTGACTGGACAGCACCCGACAACAATGACGCGTGCAATTTTGAAAGCATATGCTCTTCTCCCCCAAACCCCAGCTTCTCCAACATTCCCTATCAGGGGGAATAGTCGCACATCCGCCAGTTTTCCAGAAACGTTAAGTTATCCCTACTCTTCCTTGTTAGATTCAGCCCCCCTCTCCTGACTTTCCTTTTAGCAGCCCTCAGCCCCTGCGTGGTGGAATGGGTTCTTTGGAGTTTAGGCCTACCCTCCTGTCCAGGTTGACAATGAAAAGCAAGAATTCTTAGTGGGCAGATGCCAGCAGCTAATCAGCCTACTTGGGCTTCCATCCCAGCTCCACTTCATGCTACCCACTGTGTGACTTGGCCCAGGTTGGACTGGGGGAGCTTGGTTTCTGGCGAGTGAGAATGAAACATTGATGCCCCAAACCTTTTCTCTTTTATGTCAGCTGTTCACTCTGGGTGCTTTTGTGACCGTAAAACAGCTGATGCCTGCCTTTCCCTGTTTACTCTGCTTTCAGGGAGTTAATAGGCTTTAATCTATCTACTTTCGAGCTCCTCTCACTTGACTGGGTGGGTGGGTGGGTGGGTTGGGCATTAGGTGGGAAAATGGATGAATTGCTTTGACCTGGTGCCATTTCCCACCTTGCTTTAAGCATCACCCACCTTGTCTTGTATTCAAAATCTGTATCCCTGAGATTTTGAGGATTGTCGTCCCCACATCCAAGCCAGCTCTAGTCTTGTCAGTGGGCCTTGTCCATTGAAGATCCATGATCCTCAGGCTTCCTTCTGCCTGATCCGGGCTTCTTCTCCTTCATCCCATGTTACTGTGACAGGAGGCATGTTTCAAGGATGGCCACAACGAAAGCTCCCATCCCACAGACCTTTCTACAATGAGACTCCTCATAATAAGGAGTTGGAATCAAATTCCTTGCCCATTCAATATGGGATGGCCAAAGTGACTTGCTCATAATAGAATGTGGCAGAAATGATGCTGGGTGACTTCTGACCTAGGCCAGAAAGGGCCATGCAATTTATGTCTTGGTGTCTAGCCCAGGTTTACCTACCTAGTGGCAGGCGTGTTCCCAGAAACTGAGCGTGGAAGCTGCAAGGGATTTGAAGTGTAGGCTGTAGAACTTACCCAGCATCACTTCCCCCTTCTTTGGTTGGTTAAAACAAGACACAAATTATCAGGAAATAGACTTCACCTTAAGGGGAGCAAATGCAAAATATTGTGACCATATATATGTATCACCTACAGTTCCTTCAAGGTCAAGTTTATCTGAAAATATTTCCCATTCATGAATTTATCCTTTAATTCAGTCTTTCCTTCTATTTACTCAGAAAATATTTCATCTATCTTCTATAAGCCAGGATCTAGGCAATTGAGAACACAGAAGGAAATTCCTCATGATCTCACTACATATTTTCTATGCTTCTGTCAAAATATTTATCTCATTATGTTGTAATTGTTTATTAACACATGTAAAGCATCTGCGATGGAGCCCTGATGGTGTATTGGGTTATGTGTTGGGCTACTAATATCAGGAGAAAGATGAGGCTTTCTACTCCTGTAAAGAGTTACAGTCTCTGAAACCCACAGGGGCAGTTCTACCCTGCCCTACAGGGTTGCTATGAGTTGGAATCAACTTTATGGCAGTGAATGTGATGTTTTGGAGTAGACTGTGAGGTTCTTGAGGGGAGATACGGTGTCTCATCTCACTTTGGTAGGGAAGAGAAAGTGTAATTTTAAAGCTAATAATAACTTAAAAAATTGTTTGTTTCCTATTGCTCCTGGAGGGAAAAGATGGTTAATTTTTTTTCAAATTTAGGGAAAAAGACTTTGATAAATCTTTTGTTTTTGTAAAGACTATCATTGCACATTTTATAGGAGAGCTAAAGGCAGAGAAAACGTGTCAAACTGAACATGGTTCTTTGTCTAACAGCTTCTCTA
Organism: Echinops telfairi; assembly: GCF_000313985.2. NCBI lineage: Eukaryota > Metazoa > Chordata > Mammalia > Afrosoricida > Tenrecidae > Echinops > Echinops telfairi. The sequence continues at coordinate 6,396,915 of NW_022103923.1, forward strand.
ATGGTGCTTGCAAAGTTATGAAAAAACGAAAACCCCTGAGGTAAGCCTTGGGGGAAGACTAGACAGGTTCCTCCAAAGGAAAACAATGATCAAGGGTTTTTATTCTTTGAATGTCATAATCACATTTCCTTTAGTGAAGTGTGTTAAACAAGATGACCCAACAATTGGACTTCATAGGAATGGTTTCTTTCATATCCTGGGAAAAAGGCAAGGAGATGTTTTAATATTCTGTAGTGGACACAACTCAGTAGGTACTTAGTTTGAGTGGTTGAATTGAGTTGTTTTGTGTTTTCTTTTCTCTTTTTTTATATATGTGAGAACAACTCTTCTCTTATGCTTAGGAAAATTAGAAACTAGGTTTTTGTTTCACTTCCTAGATGTTAAAATTTATTAATGTCTTTGGGTGTTAACTAAAAAGTTGCAGTTTCAAGTCAAACCAAGGGGCACCTTCTAAGAAAGACTTAGTGATATAGGTTTTTAAAACCCAGCCATTGAAAACCTCATGGAGCACAGTTTGCCTCTAACACGGGTTTCCATGCACAGCAGTGTGTTCCATGACACCACGTTATTTTATAAAAGAAATACATGACTCACTCTGCCTACATCACAAACACACACACATATATATCTACACATCCATTTACATGTGTGCATATATGAAAACCTGGTTCAAATAGTATAAAAATGTACAGTTTTGCTTTCCTTTTAACAGAAGTGTGATTATAGTGTGTATAAAGTCAATGTACACATACTTTTGCTTAAGTGCACTTTCCCATCTCATTAAATGTTCTTGGAGGAAAAAGTTTCTAGTGATGTAGCATCATTGATTTAACATTCTCCCACTGTTGAGTAGCTTTTAGGTAGTGTAAATAATGTTGCAACATATTTTCATGTATACAAAATGTGGTGTTTATCACCACATCCTTGGAATACATTTTGCATGGTTAATTATTGGGTCACAGTGCATGTACAAGGTTCTTGCTCATAGGATCACATTTCCCTTTAGGAAGGTTGTAACAGTTAACAATATTTCAAGTAGTGTAATAGAGTCAATTCTAGGCACTTTCTTCTACTACATTGGCAATTCCATTAAAAAATCACTTCCTTACACTGATAGGGAAAATGGCATGTTGCTTTAAATTTGCTCTTTTGGGGGTGTACTGATGTAATTCCTCCTTAGATAAAGTGTGGGCTTCACCTTCAGATCCTTATAACGAAAGCTGTACAGTGCATCTGCCTCACTGGATTCTGAGAATTCATGTGACCATCTTTTAAGTTCTGAATTTGCCTCTTTTTCATGGGAAGTGAAGTCCTGATACCAGATGACAACCTCTTTGAGCGTCCCAGGGAGAATCCATTCATATGAAGCAGTGGCAAACAGTATCAAATTCACTGAGGATTTTCCAGAAGAGACAGAAGGTGAGGGAGCTGATATTGCACACTTCACAGCAAACACCTTGAAATGTTCTTTGGATGCTTTGTTTACCTCCACAGCCCTTTCTTCCCTCTCATTTTCCCTCTTCTCCAAATCTTGTTTAGTTCTTTCCACATGTGACACTCAACGTCACCAGGTTCTTCCAGTCCGTGAATGTCCTTTTATTATCTCAGGCAGTTTTCATCCTTCTTTGTTCACTAGCCATGCCCTTTGAGGTCTCACCCAACTCATGTCCTCAAGAGATTTATCAACAGATTTTTCTATTAGAGGGGAATGACTTAAGTTGCAGTGGCTGAGCCCCATTTTTCTTCACATAGGTTTCGGCAGCATAATGTAAAATTATTGGTAAAATGAAGAAGAATGTATTCCTAAGGTCAGATTTTCAGTCTGTGTTCAGGAGGTTTCTAGGGGTAGAGGGTGCCCTTGGGATCGGCACTTATAAGGAAGTAAAGGGAGCAGAGTTGGACCGAAAGGGGAGTTGAGCTGTGATGCAATTATAATTGACTCTGAGGAGCTGGGACATTGGCTGGTCCTTTAAAGTTGCCCCAAATCAAAGCAGAAGAACTAAACCTTAGTACCCTACTCTCATGGACCAGTATTTGGATCTGGTTGCACAGGGAATAGAAGTAACTTTGGGCAAGGCAGTTTCCTATTACCAAGGGCGATTCTTGGGAAGGGGCTCAGTTGTGAACCTTCCGTAACCAACACGATCCTCAACTAGAGAAATAAATGTGTTGGCTCTGAAGAGGCACCACAGCATCTACATCTACACAGCATGGTGCATGTACCATGTAACAGAGAATATTATCTCAGGACTCTATAATTATTTCAGATATGCTTACATTGAAAGTCCTTCTGATTCCAGGGTATACTGAAGAATTAATATTAGACAGGTGTTTGATGTATAGAAGCAAAATTCAGAATAGGATCTGAACACTGATTCTGGCCATTTTATTGATAACATAGGTTCCCAAACTTATTTGACCTCCCACTCCCTTTTCAGAAGAAAATTACTAATCTCTCCCACCCCCCAAACCCAGCTATTAAAAACACAATCCTGGCTGAAATGTAGTTATCTTCTTTTGCTGTGCCCTGGATCCTTCCACCGATCTTGGGGTGGGGTGGAGGAACAGTATCTCCCACTTTTGGAAAAACTGATCTATATTATCTTATGTAAGTCACTAACTTACACTCTCAGAGTCTACAGAGAGCCCATCTATAAAATGGGGTCAATACTCCGTTTGTACTTAAAGAGTAGATAATGAAAACAAAAACCCAACCCATTGCTGTTGAGTTGAGTCGAACTGCACCATAGGCTTTCCAAGGCTTTTGTCTTTACAGAAACAGACTGCTGCATCTCTCTCCCATCGAGTAGCTGATGGGTTTAAACTTTCAACCTTTGGGTTAGCAGCTGACAGTTTACCATCTTACCACCAGGGCTCCTAAAGTGTAGATAGGAGAATTAAAACAAGTGAACTAATATTAAATATTTAGTGCCATGCCTCGTGGCACTTTACAGCTATCCAATACACACTATTTTCCATTTTCTTCCTCCTCCTCCATCCCCGATAGAATTTCTCAAGGAGTTCCTTCCTTTTAACAAAATGGAGTTTGTGTACCCTTGCTATTCTTTTATAGTCCTTTAAGAACTTAAAAACCTGGTTGTAAAATCAGGAAGTTGGATCACATGATCATTAACTTTAGTTCCAGGGCTTGAAAGTTCAGTTTTACCATTCTGTGATTCAGTGCATTAGAGTGCACCACACAGTGAATTCTTATCTCATTAGTATTCTCACTATTATCACCTTGATTTGAATGAGCTACACTGGCTATCCTGGTGCTCTGTGGATTCAGATGTTTCTGGTAATTGGAAGAATTACACACAGAATGTCTTTCGGGGATAGTTTTGAGACCAATAGCACCAAATGATAATCTTTGTTGCTAGCTTCTTGTGAAGGAAGCACTGATCTTGTATCTTAGAGTGGCAATACCAGGAGGGTGGAGGGAAGGTTGGGTAGAAAGGGGGAACCGATTACAAGGATCTACAAATAGCCTTCTCCCTGGGGGATGGACAACAGAAAAGTGGGTGAAGGGAGGCGTCGGACAGTGTAAGATATGACAAAATAATAATAATTTATAAATTATCAAGGGTTCTTGAGGGAGGGGGAAGCGAGGAGGGAGGCGAAAAAATGAGGACCAGATACCAAGGGCTCAAGTAGAAAGCAAATGTTTTGAGAATGATGATGGCAACAAATGTGCTTGACACAGTGGATGCATGTATGGATAGTGATAAGAGTTGCACGAGCCCCCAATAAAATGATTTAAAAAGAGCGAGAGAGAGAATTCCTACTGCATGAAGAATGAAAGAGTAGTTAAGCATTTTATATACATGAGTTTTCCCTCCTTAACTAGATTTTGAGCTTTTGGGGGGACAGAAACCTTTTTTCCCTCCCAGCACCATTAGAATCATTAACACACGGATCAATCAACATTATTGTATGCGTCAATTCCCTTCAGTCTGTACTAATTGACCTTAAAGATGGTCCAAGAATCTCTTTGTATGCCCAAAGCTTCCAAAATAGATCTACATTTTATTTGGCGTGAGTGTGAGTGTGAACACACACACACACACACACACACACACACACACAGCATGAGAGTGCTCGAGAGCTAGCCCTGGTAGTGTAGTGGTTACATGTTGGACTGCGATCTGCGTGGTCTGCAGTTCATATACCACCAGCAGCTCTGTGAGAGAAAGACTAGACTTTCTACTCTCAGAAACCCACTGGGGAACCACTATGAGTCAGCCTTCTTTATCTATATTTTACTTCACAGATATCGTAGCTTTTACAAACTGAAGGTCCGTGCCAACCCTGCATTGAGCAAGTCTATCGACTCCACTTTGTCAACAGCATGTGCTCATTGAGCATCTCTGTGCCACATTTTGGTTAATCCCACTATATTCCAAAACTTTTCATACTGCTATGATTGCGCATTTAATAAACTACAGTCTATTGTTAAAGATAACGTATTTATGCACCGGGAAACCAAACAATTCTTGTGCCTTTCTTGCTTAATGTGATATTCATTTTATTGTGATAGTCTAGAACCAAATCTGCAATATCTCTAAGATATGCCTACAATTATCTGGTTACCAGGTAATCAGTTAAGCTAATCACTAATTGCTGACATTCATTAGGTACTTAACAATTAACTCTACAAATTCATGCTGACCTGCTCTGAAGGTAAGGTCTACAGACTGAGAACTTGTCAATTGAGCTAGTTTCAATGGGAACTTTCTTGTTAATGGTTAATTGTAGGGATTTAAAGTTTTCCTCTTTGGCTCACATTTTCTGTTCACATGTCTTTCTGATTGGGGACTTTTGCCCGAACACTCATTTGCTATGTTATGTTTGGTTTTGCAGAGATGAAGCTTTTCTGTTTCATTTAGGCTGAAAAGTTGTCATTTGAAGTTGTTTTATGTAAATTTCCCTTCTCTTTTAAAGCAAATACGTTTTTAAAATTTATTTTCAAGGGAACTGTTTCTCAGAAAAACGATTCCCTACCGATTATGATAGTTTTAATATATCTATAAACAATGCTCTTTTCCAAGAACTGCTATTGTTGCTTAAGAGAAAATTTTGTCTTCATTTGGTCTATATTTGAAAATAATTTATTTCTATTTTACCTACTCAAATATCACTTTAAGTTGTGTTTACCCAATTCCAAGCTCTTTGGAAATGTTGACAGTGGATATCTAGTTGTGTGAGACTATCTGTTATGAGCTTTCTTTGATGTTTTCCATTTTGCATGGAGCTGGATGACAGAAAAAAGAAGGAAAGGCATCTATCCTTGATTACTGACTCTTCTTCCTCAAGGTCAGAACTCCTGCAAGTCTTTGGTTTCACTCTTAGCAAAAACTCTTGAGAAAGAATCCATGTCCATCCAACCTTCAATTACATTTCTGATCGCTAAACAAGAGCTACTCAAACCGTGGCCCATGATGAAATAAACTAACAATTGAAAGTAAGCTGCACCATACTGGAATGGTGAACACATTATATTGCACTCTTGCTAAAACCTATAGAATTGACAACACAAAGAGTGAACTCAAGTACACATGATGGACTTTAGTTAATAACAGATCACTGTTGGTTCATCAATTATAACAATGTAGCACCAGAATGTGATGCTGATAAAAAAGAGGAACTGTTTGCAGGGATAGAAATGGGGCATCTGAGAATTCTCTGTCCTTTTTGAACAATGGTTATGTGAATTTAATATGGCTTTCAATATGTGTATTAAAATCCTTTTTAAAAAGACAGTGTTTAGAAACGTTTATAGCAGTTTGACATTGCTAAGATTTCCAAGTGGAAGTGGACCCCCCTCCCCAGAAGAATGTACTACAGAGGACAGCACTGAAGATACAGCCTGGGGAGAGGGGCGGGTCTGCTCAGACCACATGGGAGTAAGCTAAAAGGGAAGGAGAGAGAGTGGACTGCATCCTAGCCACCAAGTCCCAAGGATGACATTTCTGCTCAGAACAGCTAATGCAGAGAGGACTGTAGGGCTGGCCCCACCACGGGACATAGAGTCCCCTCACTGACCCATAGTGATACGGGGGCCAACACTGGAGAAACAGGGTAGGAATTGTGCCTGGTCTGATGCCACCGGAGCAAAACACCAAGGGAGAGCAACAGAGTAGCAAGGGAAATAAAGCAATGAAGTCCCTGAGGAATCCCCAAAATAAACTTCAGGGGCAAGGCTCGGCACCTCTTCAGACTCAGAAAGCTACATAAGGTCAACAGAGAGACCTGGAACTAATTATAGTAACCCCCG
>NW_022103923.1:6404147-6412715 GCF_000313985.2 Echinops telfairi
CAGAGCATGTAGACTGGTACAGATAAGAACTCTTGACATACGAATCCAGGACAGATAACCCCCTCAGGAACAGTAATGAGAGTATTGACACCATGAGGGTAGAGAAAAGGTTGGGGGAGAAAGAGGGAACCTATTGCAGTGACTGACATATACCCCCCAGCCCACCCCGGGTGACAAACAACAGAAACATGGGTGAAGAGAGACAGTGGATGGTGTAAGACATCAAAATAATAATAATCTATAATTTATCAAGGGTTCAAGAGGGTAGGAGGGTGGTGGAGGGAGGGGAAAAAAAGAGGAGTTGATATCAAGGGCTCAAGTAGAGATAAATGTTTTAAAAATGATGATGGCAACACATGTACAAATGTGCTTGATACACTGAGTGTATTGTTAGAAGACCTGTAAAAATCTCCATTAAAATGATTTATTAAAATAAAAAATAAACAAACAAAAATATTTCCAAGGGCTTTTCATGGAACTCATTTCCTTGAACAGGCTACAGACATTCATTGTTCAGTTGAATAGCTCCTACCCACACGTGGGGAGCACATATGTGCCTAGTCCAAATAGGGAGGACTGCTATTGAAGCTACACACTGGATTTCAAAGCTTGTGCACAATAAAAAGAATCTTAAATCTCTCCTTAGTAATGTTTTTATATGTTGCAATGCTTATACCTTGCATCTATTAAATTAACAAAAATATTAGGATTCAAGGCATCTGTTTCTTTTTACTTTTTCATTGTGGCCATTTGTAAATTTGAAACTACATATGAGTATATGGCTGACTTTTTTTCTCAACAGAAGAGGTATAGAGCAATTTGAGTGCTAGTTACAAGTAGTTTGGAAAGCTCTACTCTGTACACCTTTGGGCAATGACCTTGTCTTGTGAAGTAATTCAAAATCTGGCCACTTCAAGTAGTTTTTCTGGTTCTGGATTTTTATTTACTCTAAATACCTTCTAGGGTCATGGGAAAATTCTCTGAGTTTGTCCCCAAGCCATATATCACAGCAGAGTTAGCACATTCCACTGTGTGTTACTAAAGGGCACTGTGTGTCCCAAAGCACTCCTTTTACCCAGTTCCCACTGACCCACTTGCCTCTGCATGGGGACCCTCTTTAGGATTTTGGACACCTTTCCCCTGTGGCTACTGTTTTCTGATTTCAACTTGTATAATCGATTCATCATCTCCTCTTAGTTCACAATATTGATGGGAAAATTCACCTCTTTCTCTCAAATGAAGATGGATTGTTGTCTCCTCTCCGAAGCTCCCCCCGACCCTTACCCTGAGTTGTAATTGTTCTTATGTGTTCTCAAGTTGGCTCTGACTCATAGTGACCCTATGTACAACATAACACTACCTGATCCTTTGCCATCCCCACAATTGTTGCTATGCTTGAACCCATTGTTGCAGCCAGTGTCAATCCATCTCATTAAGGGGCTTCATCTGTTTCACTGACTGTGTTTTACCAAGCATGATATCCTTTTCCAGAGCCTGGTCTTTCTGGATAACATGTCAAAAGCACCCTGGCTTAGACAGACCCTCTCTTCTATGAATTTTGGTAACTTCCTCTCTTTCTCCTACACTTGAACATTCACCTGGTCCTATTGTCTATGTTTCCCCATAGGACTTCCCCACCAGGAGCCCCTAAAGCTCAGAGTTTGATTCATTTATCTTTTTAATAATAGTACCTAGGTGATTGAATGGATAATGTAACTCTTTTGAATAGTCTCCAGATTGAAGCTATAATGAGTTTTTTTTTTAAAGACCAGCAACATATTTTGAATGGACAATATCAATGATCTAATTAATAAACATTTTTCATCCACCTTCTTTGTGAAATGCTGTTCTGGGTGTTTTAAATGAAAATCTGGTCCCTCTCTTCTAGACACATTATTAATTATCCTTTCTATTACGTAGCTTCGAAATCTCCTACTTCTGCCTGTGGAAGCCCGTACTTTATGAATCTTGGTTGTAGGCAACACCTATTTCAATTAAGAAAGGTTAAAATGCCAGGTGCATATTTCCCAGCTTTTCTTACAGTTAGGGTATGGGCAAAGGAATCAGACATATTCCTTCCTCACTGGAACTGGGACCAGTGGCTTGAAGAGGCAGGGACTGCTGGGAATCCTTGGTCTTCCAGAAAGCAGTGTGGGTGGTGCAGGAGGCAGTGTCTGATGTTGGGGAGATAGCAGCAGAGTTTTCTCTAGTCTATGGTGGGATTGGGGGTATTGTTCTGTTCAACGAGCTTTAGAGTATCCTCTTGGTCAATTATTTTTTATCCTTTTAATAAGTCAGTCAAAGTTAGTTTCTGTTGCTGACAAATGATTATACTGACTGCTTCAGGATAATAAGAAATAAATACAGGAAAAGTGATGTGGCAATTCAACATCCTGTATAGAAAACGTCACAAAATGTCCATGGCAAAACCAACCACGTATAAAGTAAGCTATTACTGAAGAGAAAAAGATCTCAGCTGTTTGCTGCGATCACCTGAGAGGCCTCATGGAGGAGGCAGCCTTGTATCAGGCTTGCAGAGCAGGTTGAGTGCACAGTTTGATTTACCGCCTTAGGAAATGCAAAAGAAATAAAAGATATGGATCCAATCATGAAAAAGATTGCAGTCTCATTCAGTCACAAGAGGTATTTTAACAAATCTATAGAAAATATCCAAATAGAAAAGGTCAGTCAATACACAGCTAAAAGGAGAGTTGCTAGATTTGGCAGATAAAAATAAGAATGCTCAGTTAAATTTGCATTTCTGATAAACAACAAATACTTTTTGGTATAAGCTATTAATATATTGATAATTTATCATAGTGAGGCACTGGTGCTTTAATAGGACTCTCTCCTATCTGAGTTAAATTCACAGCCAATGTACTTCACACACAGTCACTGCCTATCTGTCGGTGGTGGCTTGTATGTTGCTTTGATGCTGAATAGGTTTCAATGGAGCTGCCAGACTAAGAAAGAAAAAAAAAAGCCTAATGATATTTCTGGAAAGCAGCCAATAGGTAACCACAGTCCCAATGGCAATGGACTGACTCCAATGTGGCATAGGACTGGAAAGCATTTTGTTCTGCTATGCATTAGTCACTATAAACTGGGGGTAGTGAGTGGCAGGCAGAGGACAACTGGAAGGCAGCTAACAACAGCTTATCATAAAATTAATACATTTATGATTTTAAAATAATTTTGTAATGTAAATACGTACTTACTTTATCTTAAAGAGGATAGAGACTTTTATGAAAAGAACCTGGAGTTACCAAAAGATGGTCTCCAGGAGTAGTGAGCTTTGAGTTCTGTGTTAAAGGAGGTTTGGGAGGTAGGGAGACAAATGATTAACAAATTAAAAAAAAAAACTAATCAGTTAAAATTCTGATATTTTCTGGATGCTCTGTTAGGCATTTTGCCATGTGAATCTAAGAACATCATCATTAGTAGCTGTAAGTATCCTCTTCCTTTCTAAAAACACAAGCAAAAACTGTTGTTGAGTTGACTCCTATTCGTGGAACCTTCATTAGCGTGAGAGTAGCACTGTGCTCCATAGGGTTTTTAGTAGCTGATTCTTGAGTAGATCTCCAGGCCTTTCTTCTGAGGTGCCTTGGGTAAACATGAATATTTGAGTCAACAGCAAAGTGTGTTATTCATTTGCACCACTTAGGGACCCTACCTCCTTTTTAAAAAATACAAGTAAAGACATTAAAAAACCAAACCAAAAAACCAATTCACTTCCATTGAGTCGATTCTGACTCATAATGATCCTACAGGACAGGGTCGAACTGACCCTGTGGGTTTCCAAGATTGTAACTCTTTATGAGAGTAGAAAAACCCATCTCTCTAGTAGAAGACCCAAGGAGCAGCTAGTGGTTTCAAATGGCTAGCCTTGTGATTAGCAGCGCGATGTATACCCTACTATCCCTCCAGATATCCTGAATAGAGAAATTAAGATCAGAAATTCAATAACTTGTCTACTAGTTATTAGATTCTCAAAGTGAAAAAATAGGGGAGTTCCTTTTGATAGAAGATGTGAAATTTAGTATCAGATGCATTAACAGGAAAATGTAGAGCGAAGGCAATGGATTCACAGGTATTTTTGTTTTTATTAAGCAATTTTCATTTTATTTGATTAGGACTTGGTCTAAAGTGGTGGATTTGGAGAAAGTAGTCAAGGGAGAGGGACAGGCATGTCTGAAAGATATTCTATCCTCATAAGGAACGGACTAAAAAGAGAGAAATTGCAGGTGAGAGAGCAATGGATTTACTTTTACATACGTTATTTGTAGGACAGATGTACTAAAACAAGTAGAAATGTGATTCCAGAGAAATTCTTTTACAAAGTGGCGATTGACGACATCTGGAAGAAACATGTCCTGGAGAAGGAACGAGGAGAGGACAGAGAATACCAGAGTCCAGGTCTTGGAGGAAGTGGTGGTTGAGGCAGATGGACAAAGAGCAAAGAAAGACTGACGACTAAAACAAAAGTTTAAGAGAAATGGGAGTGGCCTGGGAGGTGGACAGGAGCAGGGCTAAGTGACCACTGTAATCTAAAAGCCATGACTGAGCCTCATTAGTGTATGATAGTCACCGGAAGTGGCCATGTAGTTCTGTGGAACGCCAAATTCCTGATCTGTAGTGTGACATTAATTCAATTGGAGGATTAATGTTTGCAAAAGTTGAATTTGAAAGATCAATATGGAATTTTGCTCCACGCTCCAACCCTATGAGCTTCAACGTGTTCTTGTTTTAAAATGTGGCATATTTATCTGGTTTCTGAGCTTTTACAGCTGTGTCTTTACAATTACACAGTGTGTTGTGTATCCTGACTTGCACGCTATGCTTTGAATGACTTTTGGCTGTGGTCTTTTATCCCCCACCCCACTGTACTGGATTCCCAAGTTACTGCATAGTTCAGTTACTGGAGTTAAGGTTATCTTGGGAGAAAATTAAACAAGTAACCATTTACATGTCTTAAGTGGATGGAAAATGATCTAAAATAGCATGCTTCTTTCTTTTCTGGTGATTTCTATGCCAAATTCTTGCTCTAATCATCTAAATATTTGGATTCAATGTTTTCTGTTGGACTTGTTGCATGATTAATCTCTTCTGAATTCCAGATGTGAAATTTACCCTTCAATGTATTATTCAGCAAAGATGTTACTCTGATTTGTCAAAATCGTCTTCAAGGCAGTGCTCAACAACATGAGATTTGGTGTATTTCAATACTGGATTTTTGCTAGGAAAGTACACTGCATTTTTTGTTGGACAATTTAAATGTACTAAACGTTGTGTCTGGGCAGTAAAATCTAATTTAACACCCTGTGCACAATAAGGTTCAGGGACATATACTAGACTTGCAACTTTTACTTTAGAACCGAAACACTTGCATATGCTGTTAGTCATTTTGAAAGACACGCAATCTTCCTGATTTGCAACTGACTACCAAGAGAAAGTTTTAATGGATGCTTTTAGAACACTGCCATCGAGTCGGTTCTGACTCATAGCAACCCTATAAGATCGAGTAGAACAGTCCCATATGGTTTGCAAGGCTGTAAATTTTTATGGAAACAGAGCGCCACATCCTCCCACAAAGCAACTCATGGGTTCAAATCACTAACCTTTTGGGTAGCAGATATGCACTTAACCATCATGCCATCAGAGCATGCTCAGCACTACGTAGCTTACAGCAGTTTAGGAAAGTTAGCTCCTGAGTTGTGATGGAGTGTTTTCACTGCCCGTTGAGCTTGTACTCACAGAGAACTAGATCTTGAGTCTGGGGCAGATCAAAGGCTTGACTTGAAACTTCTCCCAGTCCATGTAGCTGCTGGGTTCCTTTTGTGGGGATAGTCTTCTGATGTCAAGTTATGGTTTCTGCCTTAAGAGCGGAGTCATTTGCAGCTCTGCATACAGACTGTTCTTGCTTTCCTTTCTTATGGAATAGCTCAGGTCTTTGGAAAGCTTGGAAAAGACCTCGGGGAGTCTCCAGATTCCAGTGGGAACTGTGTGCCATTTTAGATTGGGAAAGGATGCTGGGACCTAATTGTTCATTTTGCTATTCTTCTCAGGCTATATCTATTAGAATGTGGCAGTCATTACCATACGTGAAAGATTTAATCAGTTGATTCATGGTGACTCATTTCTTTAGCCTCTGATATGCTCAGTTATCCTCTGGCAGGGTCTAGTGCTAAACTGGCCCAGTCAGGTTGTGTCCTAAGCCTCAGGAAAGGGGTCTCCCCATGCCAAACTTAACTTCACAAAGTATCTTGAAGAAGACAAGCATTCCTGTGTCTAAGCTTAAGTCTACCCCAGAAGCTGACCCCGAGACAAGAATTTGAGAAGTAGTTTATTTGAGAAGCTATCCTAGGAAACAGTAGGGAGTGATCAGTTAGACAGAGAAGGGCAGGGAGCCAAGAAAGTGTGCAGTATTGAGCAGGTTACTACCATGGGTAGTCAGGGCTCAGTCCCTTTGAGGACTGAGATGGTGTACAACATGCCTCACAGTTACTCCAGCAAGGCAGCTGAAGTAACACCCAGCCACCATTTGCTGACTGAGGCTATCGGCTCCCAGTGGCATTAGTTCTTGGATATATTTTATGAGAGAGAGAGAGAAGTTGGATTGAATGGAAAGAGAAGACATTGGCAAGTTTAGGAGAATTAGTGCCTATCCTAATTCTTGACTCATTCCCTCTTGTTGGGGAAGAAGAATACAGCATTAAGTTCGTTTGCCCACATCGGGGGCAGAAGAAGAATCGGAGAGCACAGTCACTTCTGCCTGAGTTGTAACTATCCTGCTCTGGGATGGTTCTTAATTTCTCCTTGCTTCTCAATTTCTCTTGCACATGGATCTGTTAGGCAGCAGAATAGGGACCAGAGTGTCCACCGGGCATGCACCAATTCAGGTTTTGAGCCAGGAAGGGCTGGTACCCCTACATGGACGGTACACCTTGATTGGCCCAATCTAGGACAGGTGGGCTTAATTTGACCAATGGGGTCAATCAGTACCATGGACCATGCCTCCCAGTGGAAGGCCTTAAAAACTGGACCTTGGAGACAGCTGCCCTCTTTCCCCCCAACCTTTCACTTGGCCATGCTTCGGTCTCTTTTTCTCTCTCTGGCCTCAGGGGTGCCATGTGTGCATGTGCAGTGCCCTGAAGGTGCCCGTGTTCGTGACTGTAAAACCTGAAACTTCTTCTAACCTTTATAAAAACGTACTTGGATCACAAACCAGGCTTCGGTGTGAATTTCGTTCTCGTGCAAAGCCAAGGAACAAGGTATTCTCCACCTGAGAAACCCAATAGATCCTGTTATGAATTGACTTGTGTTCTTCTCCCCCCCCCCCAAATATGTGTTGGATTCCCAAACTGTATAGGTCTAAATGTATTCCTGTTTGGAAACAAGGGTTTCTTTATTACGTTAAGTAGGCGTGTCAGTTTAGGGTGTGCCCTGAACCTTTTGAGTTATCTAAGAGCAGCATAAACACATAGACAAGGATATAGAGGCCACATGAAGATCATCAAGGAACTGAGGAGTGCTAGGACTATAGAAGCTAAAAGAGGCAAGAATCTTCTCCCAGAGATGCGTGAGCGTCTTCTCCTATACTCAGTTCTGTGAATTCAGGCATCTGCCCTCCTAAACTTTGAGAAAATAAATTTCTATTCTTTTTTTAATTAAATACTTTTATTGTGGGCTCTTACATCTCATCATAATCCATACATTCATCCATTGTGCAAGCACATTTGTATATATATTGCCATCATCATTTTCAAAGCATTTTTTTTCTACTTGAGCCCTTGATATCAGCTCCTCATTTTCCCCCTTCAGCAATATATCTTTGATCCCTTGTCTGTTGGTTCCAGGAGCATTGATTGTGGATCAAAGCAATACAAAATCCTTAACAATTTCAACCTTTTCTTCATTTATCATGCTGTTACCTACTGATCCAGTTGAGAGGATTTTGATCTTCCTTACATTGAGTTGTAATCCATACTAAAAGCCACAAGTCTTTTCTTTTCTTTTTCAGCCACAATTCTTGATGTTCATCAGCAAGTGCTTCAATTTCTCCTTGCTTTCAGCAAGCAAGGTTGTGTCATGTGCATATTGCAGATTGTTAATAAGCCTTCCTCCAATCCTGATGCCATATTCTTCTTCATATAATCCAGTTTCTCTGATGATTTGCTCTGCGTGCAGATTGAACAAGCATGTCAAGAAGATACAACCCTGACTGACACCTTTCCTGATTTAAAAAAAAATCATTTTATTGGGGCCCATACAATTCATCACAATCCATACACACATCAATTGTATAAAGCACACTTACACATTTGTTGCCCTCATCATTCTCAAAATTCACTTTCCGATTGGGTTCCTGAAATTAGCTCCTCATTTTCCTTTTTCCCCTCTTCCTCCTTCCCCGATCCCCCTCCCTCATGGACCCTTAATAATATATAAATTAGTATTATATCTTATCTTACACTGCCCTGCATCTCCCTTCACCCACCCTTCTGTTTCCCATCCCCCAGAGAGGAGGTTATATGTAGCTCCTTGTGATTGATTCCTCCTTTCTACCCC
>NW_022103923.1:6413499-6414627 GCF_000313985.2 Echinops telfairi
CGTCTGTCTTTAGCATTCATGTTGGGAAGGTGAGTATCATGAAATGATCGTTTAGCTGAGCAAGGTGCTCTTGTATTAAGGGAATGCACATGAGGAGGCCCAATGTCCACCTGCCACCCTACTAGTAAACCTATAAATATATGCACCTAGGTCCATTTCCCCCATAATCTTGAATATATTTACATATGTACATGTCTCTATTTAGGCTTCTATGTATGCCCTTTGCCTCCTACTCCTTTCCTCTATTTCCTTTAACTTTCCTCTTGTCCCACTACCATGTTCAGCCTTCATTCTGGTTTCAGTAATTCTCAGTTACATTGCCCTTGGTCACTCCCTACCAGTCCTCCTATCCCTTCCCTGCCATTGGTTTTAACATGAGTCCCCTGAGGTAAGTACAATCAGCACGCCAGGAATAGAAGAATAAACACCTATCTCACAATAAACAGGTGGAAGCATAGATAGTTGGGGGGAGGGCAGGCCACACCTAGGGAAGTGCATGAGAGTCCAACATAAAGAAGGGGAAGGGGGGCAAGTGGAGGGAGAAGCAGGGTGGGGAGAAACTGAGTTGGTGGCATGGGGGGAACAGGGCACTAACCCACCCAGGGGGAGAGTATTGGTTGTGTTCCCACAGAACTGGAACGTGCATACAGACCCCATGAGGACACGCCAAACCAGTAGGGCAACGTAACACGTGGAGGAATCCACCAAGAGACTGGACCATATGCCGGCCCTAACCAGAATTAGCCCGACCCCTGCCATGGAAGGGAGTACCACAGAGAATGGAAATAGATCGTCTGGTGTGAGAAAGGAACTGACCTACCACACCACACCCATAAGAAAGCTGAAGCAAAGGAAGGAGGAGGAAAGGAGCGGAGCACACCTGGGCCCACCAAGCTCAGAGGATGATAGCCCAACTCAGAGGGCCCAATGTACAGAGAGGACCATACAGCCGCCCCCACGGCAAGATGTGACATCCTGCACTGACCCATGGCCCTACACGGGACAGCACCAGAGACACAGTGTGGGATGTGCGACTGAGCTTACCCCACCACACTGAGGCAAAACACTGGGGGCGTGCAATGGAGCAGCGGGTGAAGCAGAGCAAGGAGGTCCAGAGGGAGTACAAAC
>NW_022103923.1:6416652-6438157 GCF_000313985.2 Echinops telfairi
ATGTACAGATTGTGATGAGTTGTATGAGCCCCTAATAAAATGATTATTAAAAAAAGAGCTGTATATACATCTTCATAATCAGTTCTAGTGCTTCTTCCACCCTCCCACATTCATTATTTGTTCCCTAATTACCTTCCCCTTACCACTCCCACCCCTCGTTTCTGATAAACCATTGCATCAGATACTATCTCTATGCATCCACCCCTTCTGTGTTTCATAAAGTGAGAAACCTACCAGATATACTAAAAATAAAAACCAAAAGGAAACAGAAAGATGAAAATAATAGTGATATAAAGATTAAAATATAAAGACAAAGAATAAGAAATTAAAGATCATTAAGAATATTTTAAATTAAGAAATTTCTGTCATGGAACAAGCAAGAAACATTTGAGTTTAGAGTAAATTCAGGTTGGGTCCAGAAGGAGGTCAACTGACCAAGTATCATAGTATGCCATGGTTTGTTTCACCATAATCAAGTTTACAATAATCTCTTTGTGATAGTAAAGCTGTTTGAGTCCCTCCCCTGTGGCTAAAGGGAATCTACCAGAGACTGACTCTGACTAGATACTCTACAGATGGACTTTGGGCTCCCACTGTCCTCCATAGCCTTCGACAAATTGAGTGTTCACAATTTCAACTCTGATACTTTTCCCTTCATAATATTTGGATTTTTTGTATCATCTTCTTTGGACCACACAGTCTGGTGTGCTTCTTCCATGTGGACTTAGTTCATGTCTCACTTAGATGACTGCTGGTTTGAAGAGAAGTTTTAAGACCCAAGACGTTATTCTGATTGATAACTGGGCACCATCTGCTTTCTTCACCACACTCTGCTGTAGCACCTTGTCTTCAGTGATCTCTTTATGAAGGCAAGTATTGAGCAGTGCCATGTTAGAAGAACTAACTGTTCTTCGATTGGGGATATAATTAAGTGGGAGTTCAGAATCAAATCGATTTGCTTGTCCACGGGTTATGAATGACTTTGGTTTACTTTGGTGACCATATTATGACAAAAACCAAAACCAACAAGAACAAAAGCAAAAAACAAACAAAGAGAGATCCAAAAAAGCAAAACACAAAAGGAAGAAAAACATTGTCAATCATTGTCCTGGTGTATCAAGGTGATTGCATCGATATTATCAATAATTTATCCAATGACATAGAATTTAAGGAATTGTTGATATGAGAAGTTCATGTGAGCTGCAATCCATGAGTTGTTGCTTGGTTATGGATTGATTTCTTAATTGATTGCACTTTATTTACATTAAGTATGGGGGGTTGGTGCTAGGGGAAAATTCCCTGTATCATTTCTTACAAGTGTAGATCCTTGCCTATCAGATTAATACCTGTCATATTAATTCAAGAGGATCATCGAGGCAGTAAATATATGGTGATTCTGGGTTCTCTTTCATTGGACACCCACTGAGTCAGGGATCCCACCCAAGGTCCAATGACCGCCAATTCCATAGTCTTGGGGTGACCATCCTTTGATCCTCTCCCATCAGGACATTTCAGTTCTAAGTTGAAGGGTACAGGTAGTTTTGAGGTAGGCCTCAGTTCATTCAGTAGGGCTTCCATGTTGAGTCCTTCTGATGTGGCTCTTGGGGTGTGTGCCATATCCCCTGTAAGGCCAGTGTCTAAGGTCATCATATTGTTGAGTCTATGGTATGGTTCACTGAAGATTGGGTTAAAATATATTCGAAATGTTTACCCAAGAACAAAGAACCAGGTTTATTCTACCCTTAGGTTCCCTACAATTATTGTTTAGCATCCTTTCCAGATATGAAAGGTTGGAGACGGAGGCACAGAACAGACATGGAATTTAGCCAGGAATGTGACATTGAGAAAAATTTTATCGAGGCAGGAAAGAACTCCCAAGAGGGAAGGGAGAGCAGGAAAAGGGACAGGGGTATCTTGAGCCCCCAGGCAGGCTCCGAGATCCAAGAAGTTAGGACAGGGAAGTCACACCTGGTACTGGGGTGGTGGGACATTTATAGGGCATGAGCTTAAAGGCATATGAGCTGGTATGGGGAAGGGAAGTTTTTTGTGCTGTGGTTGTAAGTTTCAGGCCAGGTGACGTTTTGATAGTAAATCATGTTGTTCCTAGGAAACAATGCTAGGGAGAGGGGGGTTGTGTTATGTCCGGGGAGGTAAGCTCTGTGAAACACTGAAGGCAGGTGCCTTGAAGCTCAGGTGCTTTGAAATTCAGCCAGGTCATTTGTCTTCTCAAGAAGCTGGTATAAGGGGCTGCCTTGGTCAGGACCCCACCCAAACATCTGCTCCTCCTCATTTACCCGCCATATCCACCAACAGGCATATTAATACCTCCTCTGAAATGTAGATGCTCCCCTCCCCTGGCCTGAACTTGATTTTCCAGTAAGCTTCTCCTCTCATTCCTGTGGAGGGCTGTTGATTTGTAGCAGCCTTGTCTTAATGCTGTATCGCATCAAGCATCTTCCTTTTTTTCTCTTGAACGAGTGACTCCAGCCAATGCGAGGTCTCTTCTTTTGTGGTGGTTCTTATGAAGCGCACATAAGGGGGCAGGGAGTAATATATGGTTTATGGCCGGTAGGCAGACATTCTACCCCTTTGTTTGGGAATTGGTCTCTAAGATTTGTTTAATTGGTATTTCTCCTTATAGTAGTGGACTCATACAATATTTATCATTTTGTTATTGACTAACTTCATTCCATTATTGTTTCTAGTATGTGTGTTCTCTCTCCTATTAGATCTTAAATGTCTTGGGGGCAAGGACTATGTTTTATTCATTTCTGCATCAGTCCACACTTATCCAGTTAATTTAACAAAGATTTATTGGATGCCGGTGACTGCATTCAGTACTGGGACTCTAAAGATGAACAATATGTTACCGGTCCTAATTTTCAAGGGAGATAACATGGAGGAGAAAGGAATGTGCAAATAAATGTGCGTATCTATTTTAGAGCCTCAAACATTAGCAAGTGGTCAAAAATCATGAGTGTGCAGAATGTATAAATGTAGAAGGAGAAGATTTATCCTTAGCCTAGTTCCTGAAAATTGTCAAAAATTAGTTGAAAAGATAGCTTTTTTTGGGGGAAAGATGAACATTTAACTATGTTGGGAAGGGCTTCTGTGACTCTTCCTTTGTTACTTTCTTAGTTATCTAGTGATGTTGCAACAAAAATACCACAAGTGGATAGTTTTTACAAACGAATTTCTCTCTCTCACAGTTTAGGTGGCTGAAAGTTCAAATTCAGGACACCAGTTCTAGGCGGAGTCTTGCTTCCTGTGTTGACTCTGGGGGATAAACCATTGTCTTCTTTCAACAACTGCGGGTGCGGTGTTCCTTGGATATCTCCATATGTTTTGGCATCAATCTTTCTAGAAGGTTCTCAGTGAAGGGACCCTAGGTCCAAAGGACGCACTTTGCTCCTGGGTCTTCTTTCTGGTTAGTCGTCAGGTCCTTCCGGGTTTTTTTGCTTCTCTCTCTGTTAAGCTCTTGTAAGGTAAAAGGGGATGAAGGCCACAGCCCAGGGAAATTCACCTTACATCAGATGAGATTTGTGGTCTAACTAAGGGTGTTGCATCCCACCCTAGTCCTTTTACAACTGATTGGCTGGTCACATAAGATGGCATCATGGTGGATGATTACATCATTACAAACTACCGAAGAACCATGGCTCAGCCAAATTGACACATATTCTGAGGAGCACAATCCATTCTCCCACAAGGATGATAGAACCTAGGAAAGAGAGATATGTTTTGGATTCAAATTGCTCTTAGTTTGAATTCTGGCTGTGCCCATTTATAGCTATATTTCCTTTGCTAGATACTCATTTACTTCCTTATATATATAATAGTTGATACCCAGCGATTGGGAAGATAAAATGAGGTCTCATATATAAAGCCTAGCACACATTTGGAGGTTATTAGTAGTTTGGTAATGAATGATTTTTTTCCCAACCACCTCTGATGTATTTATTTATGTTACTGATATATAATTTACATACCATATATTGGCAATTTTATTGACATATCACTCACATACCATACAATGATTTAAGCATATTTTAAAGGGTTGTGAAATCATCACCACAATTACTTTTAAAATCAATTTATCGGGGGCTCATACAACTCTTATCACAATCCAAACATCCATCCATTGTCTCAAGCACATTTGTACAAATGTTGCCATCATCGTTTTCAAAGCCTTTTCTTTCTACTTGAGCCCTTGGTATCAGCTCATTTTCCCCCCTCTCCTCCCCTTCCTCCCTCCCTCATGAACCCTTGACAATTTATAAATCATTATCATTTTTTCATGTCGTGCACTGTCTAATGTCTCCTTTTACCCCCTTGTCTGTTGTCCTTCCCCCTGGGAGGGGGTTATAGGTAGGTCACTGTGACTGGTTTCCTCTTTCTCCCCCCACCTTCCCCTTACCCTCCTGGTATGGCTATTCTCAATATTGGTCCTGAGAAGTTTATCTCTTCTGTACTCCCTGTGTTCCCACCTCTTATCTGTACCCATGTACATGCTCTTGTCTAGCCAGATTTGTAAGGTAGAATTAGGGTAATGATAATGGGAGGGAAGAAGAATTAAAGAATCACAGGAAAGTCGTACGTTTCATAGGTGCTATACTGCACCTTGACTGGCCCGTCTTCTCCCCACAACCCTTCTGTAAGGGGATGTCCAATTGCTTACAGATTGGCTTTGAGCCTCCGCTCCGCACTCCCCACCTTATTCACATTATGATTTTTTGTTCTGGGTCTTTGATGCCTGATACCTGATCCCATTGATACCTCATGATCACACAGGGTGGTGTGCTTCTTCCATGTGGACTTTGTTGTTTCTCAGCTAGATGGCTTCTTATTTATCTTCAAGCCTTTAAGACCCCAGACGCTATATCTTTTGATAGCCAGGTTCCATCAGCTTTCTTCACCACATTTGTTTATGTATCTGCTTTGTCTTCAGCGATTATGTCAGGAAGGTGAGCATCTCAGAGTGTCAGATTATTAGAACAAAGTGTTCTTGTGTTGAGGGAGTACTTGAGTACTGTCCAATGTCCATCTGCTTCCTTAATACTAAACCTATAAATATATGTACATAGATCTGTTTCCCCATCATCATATATAAATATATTTACATATGTACATGCCTGTATTTAGATCTCTATAAATGCCCTTTGCCTCCTAGTTCTTTCCTCTATTTCCTTTTACTTTCCTCTTGTCCCACTATCATGCTCAGTCTTTATTTGGGTTTCAGTAATTCCTCTCAGTTACATTGCCCTTGATCAAGCCCTACCCAACCTCCTACTCCCTCCTTGCCATCGATTTTCGGCCACTTGTTCCCCTCTCCCATGTCTCCTGGAACCGTTGTGCCATTGTTCTTTCTTCTGGCTTGTTTATCCTGCCTATCCCATTCAGATAGGCATGCAGAGACAACAATATGCACAAACACAAGCAACAATAGAAAATAAAACAATAGCTACAACAACAACAACAACAACAACAACAAAAGGCAATGACAAAAAAAAGAGAAAAGCCTATAAATAGTTCAAGGTCTATTTATTGTCTTTTATGAGTGTTTTCCAGTTGAGTTTGATGGGGCACCACGCCCTGGTCCCACAGTCAATTTTTGTTGTTCCCTGGGGACTTCATTGCTCTACTCCCCTTCCTGCTCTGTTGCATGCCCCTAGCATCTCGCCTCAGACCACAATCAATTTTAGAGCATTTTCTTAATTTTTATATTCATTATTATTAGCTCCCCAATTACCCCCTAACCTGTGTCTATGTAGATTTACTTATCCTGGATTTAATATATGAAAAAGATTAAAAACACACACGTATACACACACACACACACACACACACCGAACACAATAACAATAACCAAATAAAACACAGAAAATCCTCAATCAAAAACAAAACAGAAAATAATAAAAACTAGAAAAATTTTAAATGGGTCAAAAGGGAGAACAAATGATAAGGTTTTATATTTTAACCTAACCACATCTGCATTAATCCATTTTCCAATACATTCTGTCTGATAGCAAAGCTATTCACATCTCTGGTCAGAGGGGATTCTCTGGAGGCTCAATCCAAGTGCAAATAGATTTTGGGCTTTGACTGTCATCCATAGGCTTCTGCAAACTGGGTGATCATAATTTAAGCTCTAATACAATTATCTACTTCTGTCTTAAGTTTCATTGTTTACAATCCTTGGAGTGCTTCTTCCATGTGAATTTAGCTGACACCTCACTTAGATAAATGCTTGTTTTAAGAAAAGCCTTTAAGACTGCAGACGCTATTCTTTTAAAATCATTTTACTGGGAGCTCTTACAGATGTTGTAACAATCAGTGATTCGATTAGATCATGCATGATTATACAATTGCTGCCACCATCTATTTCAAAACATTTTTATTCTTCATGAACTCCTTGATAAAGCTCTCCTTTATACCCTCCCTCCCCCACCCTACTCCCAGGAGTCCTTACTGTTATGCTGTATATATTATAATTCATTATTATTATTATCTGTTTCTTACACCATCAAGTATATCAATTCACCTACAATTCTGTTATCTGTTCCCCTTGAGTGGTATTATACAGTCATCACTGCTATCAGCCTCCTTTCCCCCCGACCCTACCCAACCCTTCTTCCTGTAACCTCAGGGAATCATTACTCCTGTTACTGTTTCTGAAGGGTTATCTATCTTGGCTTTTATGCATCAAATGATCTTAGTTATACACCAGAGAATGCTCATGTCTAACTAGGTAGACCCTATTCTTTCTGATAGCCAGGCACCCTAAAATTTCTCCTCACATTTTGCTATAGCCACCATATTTTCAGTGAGGGCAAATATCAAGTAGGACCATTTCAGAACTAATTGAGTAAGGTCACATCATAAGAACACACCCAGTAGATCTTAAACTGAAAGAGCTGGAGAAAAAATTCAAGGCTCAGGTTGCAGTATTGAAAGACTATTTGGCAAAATATTAAATGATACAGGTGGCATCAAATGAAGGTACAAAGAATACACAGAATCACTATAACAAAAATAACTATTCAACATTCTATCATTTCAGGAGGTAGCATATGAGCAAGAACCAATGGAACTGGAGGAAGAAGTTAAAGCTGTACTGAAAGCATTAGCGCAATGGCATTCCCTTCATTTCTTTTTATTTTCTAATAGTTCCCACTTGATCATGGTGAATTAATTTTGATATGTTGTTGGATTCTATTGTCCAGAATCTTGTTGAGCATTTTTATGTTTATATTCACGAGGGATATTGGTCTTTAGTTTTTTGTCCTTGTGGACTCTTTGCCTGGTTTTGGTATCAGGGCTATACTTGCTTTATTGAGTTAATTTTGAAGTTTGCTGTTCACTTCTGTGTTCCGGAATAGTCTCTGTAGCATTGGTGACAGCTGTTTTTTGAATACTTGGTATAATTCCTCGGTGAAGCCATCTAGTCCTGGGCTTTTCTTGGTTGGAAGTTTCTTGATGGCCTCTACTTCTTTTGTTCTATGGATCTGTTGAGGTTTTCTATATCAGTTTTCATTAATTTGGGTAGGTGGTGTATTTCTCAATATTTGTTCATTGCCTTCTAGGTTATCAAACATTTTGTAGTACAATCTTTGATAGTAGTGTGTTATTATTCTTTTCATAGCTTTTGAATCTGTTGTGATGTACACTTTTCAATTCTAATTCTAGAGCAGTGGTTCTCATCCTGTGGGTTGCAACCCTTTTGGGGGGGCTCAAATGACCCTTTCACAGGGTCGCCCGATGTATAACAGTAGCAAAATTACAGTTGTGAAGTAGCAACAAAATAATTTTATGGTTGGGGGGTCACCACAACATGAGGAACTGTATTAAAGTGTCACGGCATTAAGAAGGTTGAGAACCACTGCTCTAGGTAGTTGAATCTTGTCTTTCTCTTCCTTTGTTAAATTTAGCAACAATTAGTCAATTTTGTTCATCCTAAGAACCAACTTCTTGCTTTGCTGATTTTTCCCCATTGTTTTTCTGTTTTCCAATTCATTTATTCCTGCTCTAATCTTTATGATTTCTTTTCTCCTGTTGTTTGAGGGCTTATGTTGTTGCTCTTATTCTAGTTGTTGGAGGGGTTTTAAGTTGTTGGTTTTGGATTTCTCCTCTTTTTCATGTGTCCACTGATTATTATAAATTGCCTTCTGATAACTGACTTTTCTGTGTCCCAAAGGTTTGGGCATCGTGTGGTACTGTTGTCATTTGGTTCAAAGAATTTCTAAAATTCCCCCTATTTGATCTATTAGGCAGTTATTTAAAGTAGTATGTTGTTTGGTTTTATGTTGTATATCGTTCTAGTGTTGATTTCTAGTTTTATAGCATTGTGGCCCAAGAAAATGGATTACAAGATCTCAGTGTTTTTTAAATTTAGCAAGTCTTGTTTTATGGCCTAACACGTGGTCTATTGTACAGTAGGTGTTATGTGCGCTGGAGAAGAATGTATACTGTGTTGTTGTGGGGTGGGGAGCTCTGTATATGTCTAGGGGGTTAATCTGGTTAACTATGTCTACCTCTGCTTTTAAAACCACTTCTTTCTGTAATAGAACAATCTGGGTAGAGAGGGTGGTGATCTTCTATACATTTACCTAACTGGAAAAAGTTTAATTTAAATCTTCTTTCATTATAAATATATTTTTATTTCCATACCCATTTCAACCCTAGATATGAGGTCCTTATTATACTTTAGAAGGAGTGCTGTTGGTACTGTCAAGTAAGTATTTGGTTTTTAACAGTATGTTAGGTGGGTAGGTAGAACTCACTAGTTGCTCTGCAGGAGAAAGATGAGTCTGTACCCTCCTATAAATATTTACAGCCTTGGACACCCTATATAGGTTTGTTATGAGTTGGAATGAACTCAATTGCAATAAGCCTGGGCTTTAGTGGTAGGAGAAAGAGGGGTTGATATTAATTTGGGGGATCAGGAAGGTATTTAAATAGAGTTATGTTGGTTATTATGCCCTGCTGTCATCAACTTTTTACTTACCTCCTCTCCCCCCAAATAAACTGTTGTTGGGGGGAGATGTCATAATTGACCAGTGACCAAATAGTGAGGAAAACCAGACAGGGACACTGCCTTGTTACCCTGACAACGAGTAATGACAGACATTGGCATTGACTGAAGAATCACACAGATCTATAGATACAATGACAAACTCTGAAAAGAGCTGATTTGGGGGAGTCTGCACCATCTTCTAGTCTAGAGACTAGAAGTTTTTCTGGAGAAATAGAAGGAATTGGTTTGGATTTGTGGGTGAAAGATGATGAAGCATATTGGACAAAGCGAATGACTCACAGAAGAGCCTTGAGACAGGCAGACGAATGGCCCGACACACAGACAAGAGAGAGAATGGAAATGTATTTGAAATGTTTAGCAGGGGATAGATCATGTAGGGCATGGTGAGCTATGGAAAGGTGTTAATATTTATAGAAAACCCTTGAAAGATTTTTAAGAGGTTGATTTGATTAGATTTGTACTTGGAGAAAGTTCTTTTGGCTGTGGAGATTGAAAGCTGTGGGGAACAGTTATGGGATGCCAGAGGAGGTAGGGTAGAAGCTTGGTTTGTGGTTCTAACAGTGTAGTTGGCGAAAAAGGGCTATAGTCCAGAGATGTTTAAGAAATAAACTTCACTGCATTAGGTGATGGATTGTTTATGAGAAACATGGGGACTGAGTTGTAAGAGTCTGACTTTAATTAGCAAAATTATGAGGACTACATGCTTGCTGATGGCCATTCTCCACATCTTCTGTAATCTCAGAGGTGTTCAAGGGAGACATAAGGGCCTGAGCGAGCATGAGCCTGGGCATGAGGAGAACATTGTTCTGGGCATAGCTTTAGGGTGTTCACAAACCACTGAACTCTTGTAGGTTTCAATTTTATCACCTGCAAAATAAATGAATTATATTAGATTATTTCCATATGCGACTGCATGAAGCACTGTATTTCTTAGGGGAAGATTTTTTGACATTAATACTTTACATTTGCAGTATACCTTTAAACTGTGTGTTGCTCTCCTATTGATATTCTTATAGATTTTTATAACAATCTTGTGAACAAGGTTCACAGATGAGAATGGAGAACCAGTGGACAGATGAGGTGACTCAGACCCAGAAGGATTCCGAAACTTGTCTAAGATCACTAACCAATTGGCAAAATTAGAAGCTCCACTCTTCTTATCCCTCTAACCCCTAGCTATAAGTTCTTTCTGCCTTCTTCTGTATATTTATGAATCTTTGTATTCTCTTTATTCCCTAGCCATTTCATGATTTTTAAGTATTCCATCCAGAAAGGCAGAGCCAGCAATGAAACTTACTTTAGGCAGTTATGAAAGTTGGTTTGAAACTATAGAATCATTTGAAGGTTGATACTTCTTTATACTATTATTGCCACTCCTGACTCAATTACTAGGAACAATTAATAATTTGTGCTAATTCCAAGTGTTTATATAGGGAATGCGAGCAGACACAGCAGACGTGAAAGAATGGCTTGATTAGGGAGAACTCTATTATTATGGTGTTTTTGTTACTATTTTGCTTCTCCAAATAGGCATTCACCATTTTACAAGTGAAGTTGATTCTAAAACAATCTTATACATGATAGTGAATACCTGGGATTGCTCATTTCTAGGACCCTGTTTTATGCATTCTGTATCTTAAAAGAGATTTATCTTAAGAGAAAGATCCAGTTTAGTGAAGAGCTATTATTTGAAGGCAGTTTTTCCTTTCTGTTTAACTGGGCTGTACATTTATGGGGAAGATAATTTTGGTCTTTATTCAACACAGAAATATAATGAGCCTTGAATGTATCCCAACTATGGTGTCAGTTCTGTGGGAAAAAGATGACTGGGAAGAGAGTGTATGCGGACGAATTGTTTATTCTCATATTTAAGAAGCCTGGGAGGCCAGAGTTCTGGGTGGAGGGAGGCCTTCACACTTCTGAGTTAGAAATGAATCCTAATCACATTCTCATAATTAAATTTATTGCCTACAATATCCTCCCATAATCATGCTACCTTAAAGTTACCTCTTACAAGCACATGACTGATTGCTAGCTGACCAGCAGCTTTATATATAGGAGCAGACATATTCAATTGTTCTCCCTGCTCAGGGGACAGTCACTCCCCCTTATGTGCCCTCAGCACTGGTATTAGGGACCTCTAGGTTAGGGTACAGGCCACTTTGTTATATATGTGGTTACCTGTAATTAGGGGGGCTCGCATGCCCTGAGACTATATAAGTTGATGTAAGAATATAGTCTCTCCCAACATGGTTCCAGATACCACGGAGGTGAGCACTCCAAAACTTATGTCTGTCTCTTAATATCTTCCCTTCAATTACACAAACATCCTTCAGGACCCATTCAGATGTGGACTGGATCCCACACAGTTCCTGCTTTCTCTCCTCCAGGCTAGTCTAGCTTTATAAATTATGGGTAACTCTTCAATAGAACAAAGTAGTGTAAGAGGAAGAACAAGGCCCACAAAGGCCCAGAAACCCTAACCCGAGAAGCCCGTGGTCAAAATAAGAACTTTGGACATTGTTATAATGATCTGTGGCTGCTAACAAGCTACCCAAAACTTGATGCTTTAAAACAACACCTATTTAATTCTGTCTCATGATTTGTGGGTCACAAATCTGGGGCAGGGTTTTTGCCTAAGCAATTCTTCTGCTCCACACAGTGCTGACTGTGGTCATGTGGTGGTATTCAGTTAATGCCTAAGCTAGTCTGGAAAGTTCAAGTTGGCTTCATTCACATGGGCAACACTCTGCTAGGACATGGCTGGAAGGTCATCCCTGTAGAATCTGAGCCACTCCCTGGGGTCATTCGAGTAGTGTTCATTGAACTTCTTTCAAGGTGACTTAAGGCTACAAGATAGCAAGGCAGAAGTTGTTTATTCCCTTAAAGGTAGGCCTGGAACTAGCATTGTTGTAGCTCCCCACTTTCCTGATATGATCTGTTGATGATTGGTATCTATTGATGAAGAGTATTTTCTCTTATTTACAGCGTAGTGCTTATCGTTTGGGTGTCACTTTCTCTCTTGGATGTTTTTGATGCTCTTTTAAGTATCTTTCCTTGAACAAGCTCCTCAACTCCTGGTTGTATTTGAATTTTTAATAAAATAAATTCTAAACCTTCTATATATATTAGTGAAGCTCTCTTGATTACATATTTAGGCCATGTGACAAAAGCACGCAGAGTGCCGGGCAACTTATATCTGCATGCACAACTCCATCCACACTAGTCTCATTTTAGTTCTTCAAATATGCCAAGTCCTTTCCCTCTTCGGGAACCTTGTGCTGCGTTTCCCCAGCCTACAACTCCTCATCTTCCACTTTGCTGGTCTTAGATTTCCTTACTGGAGTTTTCAGCTTAGATAGCATTCACAGAGGAAGACCTTTCCCCAGTCCATCTAAATTTCCCTTATTTGACCTTACAGCCCTCACTCTTGAACTTCATAGTATACATTAAAATGTGTAATTAGGTACTTATTTTCATGTTTATTCTTTGTTATTTGCCTCCTCCACAATATTTCACCTACTTGAGTGTAAGGATCAACTGTATCATTCACTACTCTCAGCAAAGTAAGTGGTGGTTTAATGGTACAATTCTCATCTTCCATGCAGACAACCTGAGTTTAGTTCTCAGGGACTTCAAGCACAGCCACAATTTATCTGTCAGTGGAAACTTGTATGTTGCTGTGGTACTGAGCAGGTTTCAACAGCCCTTCTACATTAAGACAAACTAGCAAGAAAGGCCCAGTCTAATTCCAAAATTAATCTGATTGTTCATGGGGTCGACATGAGTTGGTGGCTGACTTGATGGTAACTAACAACAATATTCCAAGCATGTAGAATAATCTTTGAATAAATATATATTTAAAAATAAATGGGTTGGTAGATGGATGGATGGGTGTTTGGGGAGAGGAGGGGGTGTAGGTGAATACCATACAGGCTGGCTGTCCTACCTGAAATACTGCTTTTAGGATTTACTCTCATTAGAATAATTTGAATGAGATCATTATAATCAATACTCTCAGAGCTATTACTGCTTTTCATAACATTTCTGCTCTCTGGCCCCATTACTCTAAACACACAAAGTAGATTTTTAGAGGTGGTTTCTTGATGGTGGTAGGAGACTGTGTGACCCTGGAGGAGGAGATTACTTTCATAAGTCTGGGTCAGTCTGGGCCCACCACTCTCTACAATAATTATTGAAGGTGGAAATAAAAGGGAAGACATGAAAGAAATTGTCCTTTGCCTTCTAGATCTTTCCTCTATTTCCTTTCACTTTCCTCTTGTTCCACTATCATGTTTGGTCTTCATTTGGGTTTCAGTAATTCCTCTTGGCTATATTGCCCTTGATCAAGCCCCACCAGGCATCCCACACCCTTCTCTCCATCAATTTTAGAGCACTTGTTGTTCCCTTGTCCTTAGGTTTGTTGAAACCCTCCCTTCCATTTCCCCCTCTCCCCCTCTCCCATGTCCCCCTGGAACTGTCAGTCCCATTGTTTTCTCCTTCACAGATTATTTATCCCGCCTATCAAAGGACATTTAAAGAGGTCAAAATACAGGCATATACATATGTAAATATATTTATATATAATCATAGGGAAATAGATCTATGTACAAATACTTATATGTTACACAATAAGGTAGCAGGCAGACAGACATTGGGCCTCTTCTCAAGTACTTGGTTAACGCAAGAACACTTTGTTTTAATAACTCAGCATTCTGTGATGCACACCTTCCTGACACAATCACTGAAGACAAAATGGGTGCATGAGCAAATATGGTGAAGAAAGCTGATGGTGTCCGGCTATCTAAAGATATAGCAGCTGGGGTCTTAAAGGCTTGAAAATAAGTAAGTGGCCATCTAGCTGAGAAGCAACAAAGCCTACGCGGAAGAAGAACTCCAGCCTGTGCTATCATGAGGTGTTGATGGGATCAGATATCAGGCATCAAATTCCCAGAACAAAAAAATCATATCAGTGTGAATGAGGGGGAAGGCAGAGTGGAGAATCAAAGCTCATCTGTAGACAGTTGGACATCGCCTTACTGAAGGATCACAATGAAGAGACAAGCCAGTAAGGGTGCAGTATCGCACACCGATGAAATATAGAACTTTCCTTTAGTTCTTTAATGCTTCTTTCCCACCCACTTCCCACCAATTCCACCTTACAAATCTGGCTAGACCAGAGCACGTACACTGGTACAGATAATAGCTCGTAACACAGGGAATCCAGGACAGATAAACCCCTCAAGACCAATAATGAGAGCAGTGATACCAGGAGAGTAAGGGGAAAGTGGGAGGAGAAAGGGAGAATCGATCACAATGATCTACACATACCCCCCCCCCAGGGGCAACAAACAACTGAAAAGTGGGTGAAGGGAGACAGTGGTCTGTGTAAGACATGAAAAAATTATAAATTATCAAGGGTTCATGAGGGAGGGAGGGACGGAGGGTGGGGGAGGGGAGAAATGAGCTGATACCAAGGGGTCAAGTAGAAAGAAAATGTTTTAAAAATGATAAAATGATGATGGCAACATATGTACAAATGTGCTTGACACAATGGATGGATGTATGGATTGTGATAAGAGCTCTAAGAGCCCTCAATAAAATGATTGAAAAAAAGAAAAAAAATTGGAGCAATAACAAACAGATTACTCTAAATAGCTTTTCTCTCTTTTCAAGTAGTAGGGTTTCTAGCTGCATATTTTGTTGTCCACAATGAATATATTTTCCAGTCTCCCTTGCAACTATCTGTGGTCCTGTGTCTCTATTTTGGTCAATCACATATAAACAGTAGTATTATGAAATCCCATAATCATCCTTTTATCTATCATCTTTACTAAAATGTACATGGTATCATCTTGGAACAGGAAGACAAAGGTCAGATCCTTCGGGTGATAGAGCAATGAGTTAGAAAGAATTCAAGCTGCCGAGAACTTCCAGAGCAGAGCTGCCAGTCGAACCTTGGACTGCAGATCTCCAGACCCTCATATGAAAATAAAATAGAACTCTATCTTTTAAAAGCTAGGAAATTTGTTAATGCTTTCATTTTAGATCTTTTGATCATCTTTAACGAAGCTAATCTTAATAGGCATGAGAATGTTTAAAAAGCTACAGAATTATATCTTGCATTAGATTATGTGTGATTGGTCCTCTATAATGTTGGAAAAAACACAGGAAGAGAAAGTAAGACCATATCAATGGCAAGACAGAGACAGCATTATTTAATGATGGGTTCCTTTAAACATTTCCTTAAACTATTTGCAAAGTTGGGGTTTTCAAAGGGGAAAATTATGGTAATGGGAGTGATAGTTTGCAGAGGCATTTCAGTAGCTCTTCTTTTGCTTGTTACTAAGTATTGAGAAAATTATTCCACTCCGAGAGGCCTTTCTTATTTGACCAGGACTTTCTGCTATATATTAAAGCATAAATTAATTCCTTTATTACTGTTAGAAAGTTCACCTGCCAGATGATACGGATTTTCTGAAGTCATTCTGGACAAAGGAAAGCTCACATTGTTGCTTTGTGTTTGTTTTGTTTTGTTTTAGTAAAAATATGTTCTTCCTCCTGTATCACTTGCCTGGGTTTCTTCTTTCAGCTTTTCTTTCATGATAAATGTTTTAAATAAGACACTTTCCTAAGATATTTAAAGCAATACTACTTAACCTTTGTCAAACGCTTTCACTGCCAGAGTCATTTACAATGGACTCTCAAGTCAGGGCATTTCCTGCAAAGGCCACCCACGCTACAAGGGCCGGTGGTGAGAGGTTTGGGGTTCTAAAACTATTTGGTACAATTTCAAAAGCACTATCAAAGGTCAAGTCATATGAGATGCAGTTCTTGGTGCTAGTGCAAAGAATGTTGGGCCCTGAAGCATCTTATCTGGTAGAAAGTCTCACAAGGAGAGATCATGATTGCGCTCCTCTGGTCCTCTCAATTTACGTGCACTTCCTTCCTCTACTCCTCTCCTTTCCTGAATCTCTCATTGTCTTAGATTGGGTTTCCCTGGAAATGGACTCTGAGACATGGATTTGATTACAAGTGTATTTGAGAAGTGAGCTAAAAGAAAGGGACACAAGCATAAATAAACTCAAAGCCATTTAGCCTATTCATAACGACCTTACAGGACAGAATAGAACTGCTCTTATGAGTTTCTGAGACTGTAAGATCTTTATGGAAGTAGAAAGCACAGGAAAAGGATAAAATGAGTAGGATATCATTGTGGGCAATGGAGTCTCAATCCCACTGCGAATCTCTGGGAAAGAGTGAGGAACACATCTTAGAGGTATCCCTCCTGAGGGTGAGGGAGCTAAATTATAGCTACAGTTAGAGGAATGTGTTTTGGGACAACGGATTTTTATATAAGCTTTGTAGAATTAATAGACTTATTGAACTATTTACATATATAATTATAGTAAATTAAGTAATCTGTAGGGATTGCTGTTGTTGTTAGTGGTCATTGAGTTGATTTCAACTCATTGGACTCCATGTGTACAGGGTAGATCTGTTCCACAGGCTTTTCAAGGATAAGATATTTTGGAAGCAAATCACAAGGCCTGTCTTCTGAGGCACCTCTTGGTGGGCTTGAACCTCCATCTTTCACTGGCAGTTGAACACCTAACTCTGTGCATCACCCAAGAACTCCCTTACAGGTATTCCTATTAACAATTTTATCAATTTGTCTATGGCTGTGGTAGTTACATAGTTTAATGTCCACATGAAGATAGAGAGTATAGGGGTCAAGTTTAACCTGTCAAACAGTTAACAACTGATGGTGCCCCCTTGTAGGTGTGACCATCTCATAAAGGAGAGCCCTGGCCACCCCCACCCCCTCCTGCCTTCACCTTCCTGTTGACAAGCCACACTGAAACCTGTGAAAAACCTTGGAGATGTGTCCACTGCCATTGGATCCACAGGACTTTGAACCCACTGACTGGTGATGTTACTATCATTGCACGTGGCTTTATGAGTCTGAAGAGAGACTTATGGACTAGTATTGGACTCATGGACTTGAGCTGAACTGGGCTGGGCTGTTTTATTGAGGCATAATTACTTCTTGATATAAAGCTTTCTCTTACACATCTGTGAGGGTCACTGGATTTATTTCTCTAGTCAAACCAGCCTAACACAATGTCAAATAGATAACCTAATAGTTTTGATATTTTAATAGGGATATGTTTTCTATTGCATCTTGCTAAAATTTATGATAAGCTTGAATTTTCCTTAATGATTCAAAGGGGTAATTTTGAGTACCTATTGAGTATGTGGCATTATACTTGGCATTGGGAGGAAACAAGGGGATTTGACAGATAGAAGAACAATAGTTCCAGCCTATTGGAATGCAGATCAGAGTAGAGGAGAAACATAATACACTAGACATTATACAAATTAACTTTTAATTAATTGGAAATTAATTCTAAATTTATTCCCAATCTTAACTGTAAGCAATGCTGCTCAGCATATTGGAGGTAATGCTAAAGGAATGACAAATAAGGGAAATGCCATTGTAGAGTAATTAAACCCAGGAGAAAGTAAACTCAATGCTTGACCTGAAGGTTCCAGCTTGCAGAAAAGGAGAGGAGGAGGAAAGTGTAGAGAGGAGGAAGAATATGAACAAGATTATGGGGGAGTTAAGTTAGGTTCAGTTGCAGAGGAAAACTGGGGTAATTGGTCAGGTGGGACCAAGTGAAGAAGACCCAGGTAGGCTCAGGTGATGAAGGCCCTTTACAATCAGGGTGAGATCTTGGACATGGATTCAATTCACAAAATCAGGAAAACATTTTCCTGGTTAATATGAGAATGTCTACTTTTAGCTGAAATATAATTTATATAAAATGGGGTGCTCACTTTTTTCTTAGATGTATACTTTCCTGAATTTTTACATATGTGAAACTATGTCACTACCACCCAGATAATGATACGGAACATTTTCATCAGCCCAAAGGGTCCATTATGAACCTTCCCAGTCAATAACTACCCCTCCCTTTCCACTTAACCACAGGTGATGTTGAATTGTTTTTGAATTTCATATAAACTGAAGCATATAGTATTCTTTTATGACTCACCTGTTTCACTTAACTTAATATTTTGAGTAAGTAGCTTGTTCTTTTGTATTGCTGGGTAGTATTCCACATTATAACTACAATACAATTTTTAAATTTTTCTTCTGATAATGTAATTTTGGGTTCTTTACAGTTGTGAACTATTATTAATAAAACATCTATGAATGTTTGTACACATGACTTTTGGTAGCACAAGGCTAGCTTTGATAGTTCCTGTCAAATAGCACTTCAACGTGGTCGTGTGAATTCGCACTCATTAGCGATGGGTGATAGTGGCATTTGCTCTATAGACTTGTCAATATTTGGAATCGTAAGGTGTCTTTAAAAAGTTTTTTTTTTGCCATTCTGGTGCTTGTGCAGGTGAAAGAAAATTAAAAACCAAAAGGTTGTTACATACCATGTAAAAGATTGATTGGATGGAGGCGAAGGCCAGACGGGGAGAATAGCTACAAAGCTGTCATCTCAATCCTCCCGGGAGAACTCAAGAGGCTGGCCTGCAGGGAAACAGGACCTGTGGGGAGGAAGAATTTTAGTTTAAGGAGACTACAGAACTTGACAGAGGCTCAGAGCTGTTTTCAGTATTTTTCTTCAATCCAGAAAAATATTTCAGCATTTAAGTCACTTGCTATTAACTTCACCCAGAGGACTGGGGTCACCTTAATTAATCTGCCTGAGAGATTTTATGGACATTGCAAATATTTGAAGTTTACTAGGAGAGCCTGGAGAGGGTTTCTGAAGCGAGAGGGTTTGTGTGGGTTAAATGAATTGCCACGTGAGGATTCTTAATGTACTTTTCTGTTTACTTCCTGCCTTGAGGACTTGGTGTTAGGATTTCTTCTGCTCTCCCTGCCAGGCTCCTTCCCCCTTCATCCTTCTTTCTTTCATTAATCCATCAGTGAATAAACATTTGCTGAGAGCCTGTTCTGTGCCAGGCCCTGGCTAGGTGCCACAGTGCATCCAAAAATGAATTTGACATATTCCAGTCCTCTAGGAGTTCAGTGCATTCAGTAAAGGACCAAACAAATACACCACACACACACACACAACTACAATACAAGGCAATGTCATATAAATCCCCACTGGTCTGTGTCTATGAACAAACCCCTCTGCACTACCACTTATGCTGTTTTGGTGAAAAGAAAGAGTGTGTAAGTTCAAAATGAGGAGTAAGGCGAGTATCAGGGAAAGCTTCTAGTTTGATATAGCATATATCAAAGGTGTAATAATAATAGGGAACAGCTTGAGTAAAATTTGGGGAGGTAAAATTTAGGATGCAGTGGTAAAATTGCCATTTGTAAAATTTGTCCAGAACCTAGGTTGTGTGGACAGCAGGTGTAGCACACTGAATAAGAAGGAATGTTGGATTATGGGCCAATTTTGAAAATTTTGTTTATTTGATGGACATTTTAGGAATCTGGTGAGTACAACATAATATGAATACCTTTTACAGAAATTACTCTGGCAATGATCAATCATAAACCTGAGGACGTGATGATGTGTTACAAGACTCCTGAGACAGCCCTGAGAAGAAGTGTTAGTATGGCTAGGATAGAAAAAAGAGTATGACTAGTATGGGAAATCATTTGAAAAAAAGTAAAAAGAAGTTTCAGAAGAGAAAAAAAATAAGGCACAACAGAAGCAATTACTTTTTCATTCACAATGCTGCGTTTTAAAAGCTAACGAAAATGTGTGTAAAGTAGGTGTGGGAGGTATGAACCAATAGGCAAGTAGCATCATGAAGAATGGAGAAAAGGTTGCAGTTGCCAAGGATTTTGTCTTTCTTGGATCTACAATAAATGATCTTGGAAACAGCTATCCAAAGATCAAAAGACACATTGCCTTAGTTAAATCTGCTGCACAAGACCTCTCTTTAGAGGACTGAAAAGTAAGGATGTTACTTTGAAGACTAAGATGTGCCTGACCCAAGTCATGGTACTTTCAGTTGCCTCATATGCATGTGAAAGTTGGACATTGAGTAAGGAATGCCAAAGAAGAATAATTGCATTTGGACTGCTAAAAGGACAAAACCATCTCTTTTGGAAGAAGCAAGGCCAGACAGAGTGCTCCTCAGATGCAAGGGTAGTAAGATCTCATCTTAAATACTTTGGAAATGTGTCTGGAGAGAACAGTCCCTGGGGAGGGCCATCATGCTTGGTAAAGTGGAGGGTAGCAAAAAAGAGGAATGCCTTAATGAGGTGGATTAACACAGTGGCTGCAACAATAGGCCGAGTCACAGGAATAATTTTAAGGATGGCACAGAGACAAGCAGTGTTTCATTCTGTTGTGGAAGGGTCGCTATGGGTTGGAACTGACTCAATGGCACCTAGTAACAACAGCAAAGTGCGGGAGGAGGTAGGTGAGCTTTGGATAAGAGGTCAGAGGGACCCAGAGTAATATTCTGCTCTGCTCAACATAGAATAATTTAAGAAACAAAAGACAAGCAGGGCCTAAACTCTACATTTCGACTTGACTTTATACTTTGCTACTATTGCTCCATTTAATGCCTTCATTTCATGGTCAAACGTCTCCAAGAGAAAGTCCACTCTCACCGTTATAATTTTTCCACTTCCTACCCACACAACTCCTTCTTTTCTAGCTTTCACCACCTTTATTGCGCTGAAACCGTACTCACTAATTTCTCAGTGCCTTCTATATTGCTAAGTTAATGGTCTCCTCTTACTCAAAGTCTTCCCAGTATTCAATGCCAGTAACTACTGTTGCTGTTGTGAGGGGCCGTGGAGTTGGTTCTGACCCATAGCAACCCTCCGCACAGCGGAATGAACACCACCTGGTCTTGCGCCAGCCTCACAATTGTTCTTATGCCTGAGGCCATTGTTGCAGACATTGTCAGAATTTCCACTTCAAAGGTTCTATGACTTTTCTTAGTTTTTCTTTTATCCCTTTTGCTACTTCTACTCAACCTTCTTTTGAAGCTCATCTTCCTCTAATGGAGCTTTCAGGCCTTCTTTTGTTTTTACTCTAAGCCAGCGGTACTTAACCTGTGGGTCATGACCCCTTTGGGGGTTGAATGACCCTTTCACAGGGGTCGCCCGATTCATAACAGTAGCAAATTACAGTTATGAAGTAGCAACGAAAATAATTTTATGGTTAGGGGTCACCACAACATGAGGAACTGTATTAAAGGGTTGAGGCATTATGAAGGTTCAGAACCACTTCCCTAGGGGAACCCATAACTCCTATTTTAATCTATTTCTATATTCTGATAATATCTACATTTATATCTCCAATTTAGACTCCTCTCTGCTGACCAGCAAACCAAAAAATCCAACTACCTACTCAACATCTTCATTTTATATCTTAAAGGCAATTTTATATCTTTCGGCATGTGAAAGACTAAATTTTTGTTTTTCCCTCCTCTCAAGTGTTGCTGTTCACATTTGCTACTCAGAAGTGG
>NW_022103923.1:6440004-6441513 GCF_000313985.2 Echinops telfairi
AAACAAACTGTCACTTGCTCAAGAAATCCTTCCTTAATGTCCTAATCTAAGATATGCTAGAACCTTTTTTCATATATACGTCTAGTACCTTTCCTTGAGAGTGCTTTTCAGAGGTTATACTGACCTGTTTATTACTGCTTGATTAAGGTTCATCTAGGTATACCTCTGGTTCTATGAAGGAAGGGACAGTGCCAGTCTTTACCATCCTTGTACTGCTAGAATGATTTTTAGAGTCTGGAGCACAGAAGGTACTCCATTAATTTATGTTGAATAAATAAACAAGTGAATGGGTTGAGCTAAGCATATTGTATACATAGAGAGGTATTGGAGAAGACCTACGTGAATATGTTGGCTTTCCCTTTACTAATGAAAGATAAATATGTCAATAAACTCTCCAGTGAGGCTTTAAACATTGATGAATATGGCTCATATACAACCTGGTAGAAATAGTTCCACTACCTATCAGTTTGTTATGCTGTGGTGGTTTGCTCATTGCTATGATGGTAGAAACTATGCCACTGATATTTCATACCAGTAGGATTTGAACCAATAGGTGAATCAGTAGGGTTCACATGGTGGATGGGTTTCAATGGAACTTCCACACTAAGACAGACTAGGAACAGAAGCCTAGCAATGTTCTTCTGAAAATTAATCACTGAAAACCCTAAGAACCACAACTGAGTATAGTCTGATATAGTACTGGAAGATGAGCCCTCTGGCTTGGAAGGCACGACACAATAGTTACAGAAATAGACTCAATCATAGCAATGACCTTGGAGATGGTACAGGACTGGGCACTATTTTGCTAGGTTACACATAAGGTTGCCATGAATAAGAGTGATTTGACAGCAACTAACAACAACAGAAAATGTTTAGTTCAGTCTGCAAAATGTTTTTAAGAAAAACTTGAATGGTGAGAGAAGTGGGAGTTGATTAGTGGGTGCAGAGTTTTTGATTAGGTCGATGAAAAAGTTGGGAAATAAATGATTATAATATTCAGCATTGTAAATATATTTAATTCCACTGAATAAAAAGGGTTAAAATAGCAAATTTTATGATATGTGTGTATGTTTACACAATAAACATACAAGCTGCAAACAAAAAAGAAGTTTCTAAACCACCAAGGAAAAAACACATGGATAGTATGCAAACATTGCAATATATGAATAATTCATGAAAAAATCACAATACCAGAATGTTCTTGAAAAATTAAGGCTCTGCCACCATAAGTTCATATTTCATTATAGCAAGAACCCAGTAGAGTAGGAACTACCCTATTTAGGTGGGGCACTAGCTTTTCAGTTCACTATTGCTACTACCTATCCTTCCTCACCTAATTACCTGGTTGGCGCATGTAAGCAAAACTATTTTATCTGAGTTTGTTACTCATGATTTATTGTTCTATAGGTGCCATAGAATCAACACTGGATTAATGAACACCACTTAATATGAACACAGTAGAATGAAACACTGCCTATTGTGATCCATGGTTTTTTGCTTTTTTTTTTT
>NW_022103923.1:6441806-6443037 GCF_000313985.2 Echinops telfairi
CCCCCCCAGAGATGAAAGAGCTGAGGGCTAAGAGGCAATGACTCATGAAACTAATTCTTTGTCCTTTGGCTGGCATACTTAACATGCAAGCAAAATAGTTAGGGATATGTATTTTAAAAACAAAATTTCCATGAAATTTTTTTATCTTCTTAAATATGGAACTAATTTAAACACAGTAATTGGTCTCCCAAACTCTATTTTTTCCCCCTTGAATCATTGAGGAAAATATAATGACCATACACCACTTGTTTGTCAGTTTGTCATACTGTGGTAGCTTGAATATTGTGTGATACCGGAAGTTATGTCATTGATATTATTCAGTGCATCAAGTACATTCACTATATTGTGTAAGCATCACAACTACCTCATTCTAGAAAATTTTCAACACACCAAATGGAAACCTTGTATCCAGGAAGTAATCAGTCTCCATTTCCCCTTACTTGCAGTCTCTGACAACCACATCTGCTTTCTGCTTTTATGAATTTGCTTCTTCTGGAAATTTCATGTAAGTGGAATCATACACTATATGGTATGCTACAGTGCTTAGCTTCTTTTATTTAGCCAATTATTATCAAGGCTCACTCATGTTGTAGCATGTATCAGAACTTCATTCCTTAGTATTATTGTTAATGTTTTGTGCTCTCATAGTAACTCTAGGAGTGACTGCCTGATCCAGTGCCATTCTCATAATCCTTGCTCTGTTTGAGTCTGTTGCTGCAGTCACTGTGTCATTCCTTCCCATTGAGGGCCTTTCTCTTTTTCACTGGCTCTCAACTCTTCCAGGGACTGAGCTCCTTGATAACAACATGTCCAAAGTATGTGAGACGAATATCACTGAGGGTGTTTCCCTCAGCAATATCTTGCAAGGCATCTCCCTCAGGCAATGCTACTGATGCAGCCCCACCTGGCATTTCAGCTTGAACATTTTGGCTAATATGCTCAGGTGTGAATTGTTTTATTGATAGTGAATTAATACCTTCAGCTGGGAGGGGTGGATCTATCAACTTGGGTGGGTCAATTGTTTCTAGGGGCTCAATATCCTCCTCTTCTGGATCATCAACCCATAGGTTCCCATCCCATGGTTCAGGGTCCCAACTTTTCTGACTAATGCCCTCGCTTTGGTATCAGACACTGCTCTAGATCTGCAATTCAGCCACTCACATAATGAGACTCTGGACCTGGTTCTCAGCTCTATTACTAGAGGAGAGAAGGCTCTCCTTTGTAGCACAGA
>NW_022103923.1:6446282-6449619 GCF_000313985.2 Echinops telfairi
AATTCAATATCGTCTGTGTTTATTATGATGATATCTATTGCTCCAGTTGTGAGACTTTTACTTCTTTTATACTGAAATGTCATCTGTAGTCAAGGATTCAGACTTGGGTACTCATCATCAAGTGCTTCAAGTCCTCCTTGCTTTCCGCAAGGAAGGTTGAGGCACGTACATAGTGTAGATTGCTAATGAGCCTTTCTTAAATGCTGTGGCCAAGTTATTTTTCACTTAGTTCAGTTTCTTTTATTATTTACTCAGCAACCTGAATAGGTATTGTATAAGGATACAACACTGACACACATATTTACCGATTTATGCATTACGTATCCCTTTATTCTCTTCTAACTAATGCCTCTCTGTCTATGTACAGGTTCCACAGGAACACAATCCCTGTGTGTTTTGAAGTTCCCATTCTCTGCATTGGCTTTGATAGTGCTGTGATCCACACAGTTGTATGCCTTGGCATAGTTAATAAAACACAAATGAACATCTTTCTGGTATTTTCTTCTTTTTTGTACCCATTGGAGTTGACGCTTGATTTTCCCCACCTTCCTCTTCCATTACTTCTAGGCAATTATTATTTCAGTTATTGTCCTCATAAATCTTGTACAGAAAAACCTACAAAACAAGGACAAAAAACAAAAAAGGACCAACAATAATGATCATATGAAAGACCTCAATCTAAGAAAAAGCAGAGAATATTAAGAATTTAGAATACACTGAAAGTGGGTCCACAGAAAGAACTAACGACAGTGAGTTACTTTCCAGTCTAAGCACAGCTGTTAAGAACAACTTTCCGGTGTTTTTTTGTCTAATATAAAGGCTGCTCACATTCCTTGTCTATGGACAGCGAGGATTCACTGGGGACTCAGTCCACACAGGGACTGTCCAAATAAATTTTGGGCTTCCACTGTCACCCATAGTGTTCCGCAAACTGGGTGTTTAGAATATAGGGATTGGTGCAATTCACACTTTGAAATTCCCATTCTCTGCAATGTCTTTGATAGTGCTATGATCCACACAGTTGATTTCCTATAGCATTCATATCTTCAATGATCTCCTCATGAGGACAAGCAAGTACTGGGCAGGGCCATGCCACAAGCACAAATTGCACCTTTATTCGGGCTACGATCAAGTAAGAACTCAAAATATATCCCTGTAACTATGGTTTTTATATATCTCTGGTTAACTTTTAGAGATATCTTTATCATTTTATTGTAGTACATCATAGATCATCCCCATGGGGCTGAGAGTAATTCTATTGATAGTAACATCATTATAGTCAATAGTAAAACACTGTGGTGCAAAGAATTTTATACGTGTGTAGGACATTTTATTAGACTCTAATACTTGAATTGTTAAGTCATACATCTTCCTAACTTGGTTGATTAGACACTAGTTACATAATCCATGAGGGTTGGAGATATGGCAATACTTTTAGTTACATTCATTTATGCAGGCAAAAGCATGCCTGTTAGACTAACACATGTCACAAGAAGGCAGAGAGAGTGTGAAAACAGCAAATATATGTTGGTCTTAGGTCCTAATTCATTGAGTACCTTCAAAGCAATAGGTCCAAACCCGCCTTAGGATAGTGATCATCTACTTCATCTACTACTTTTCAATGACCTTTTGCTTTCTTTATATATCATGTTCTTGATGTCATCCCATAACTCCTCTGATCTTCAGTCGTCAGTGTCCTGTGCACCACATCAGTTCTTAAGATATTTTCTAAATTTAGGTGGGATATACTCAAAGTGGTATTTTGGTTCTCATAGACTTGTTTCAAATGTCTTCAATGTCATCCTGAACTTGCATATGAGCAATTGATGGTCTCTTCCACAGATGTTTTGGTTGATAATATTGAGCTTCTTCAGGATCTCTTTCCAAAGGTGTTGTCAGTTGATTTCTGTGTATTTCATCTGGTGAAGTCCATGTGTATAATGGCAATTTATGTTGTTGAAAAGGGTATCTGCAATGAGGAAACAATTGATCTTCCAAGATTCTATTATTTGATCTGCAATTTAATTTCTATTACCAAGGCCATATTTTCCAAAAT
The DNA here is from genome assembly GCF_000313985.2 of Echinops telfairi. Classification (NCBI taxonomy): domain Eukaryota; kingdom Metazoa; phylum Chordata; class Mammalia; order Afrosoricida; family Tenrecidae; genus Echinops; species Echinops telfairi. Next base: position 6,448,339 of record NW_022103923.1, read on the forward strand.
CTTTCCTGTATGTTTCCAGCTTTCCTATTCCAGTCTCCAGTTATTATCAATGCATCTTGATTGCATGTTTGATCAGTTTTTGATGGAAGAAGTTTGTAGAATTCTTCATTTTTATCATCCCTGGCTTTACTGGTTGGTGTATAAATTTTAATAATACTTGTACTAACTATACTTCTTTATTGACTCTACTTTGAGGGGGCAGCTGTTCCTCAGTCATATTTTGAGTTTTCCAATCTGAGGGGCTCAGCTTCTGGCACTATATTAGGCAATATTATGCGGCCATTTATAAACTTTTCAGTGGCTATTTTTCCAGAATGGGACTGCTTCTTATTTATTCCTAGTTTATTCTTAGTCTGGATGCTTTGCTGATATCTGTTCATCATGGATGACCTGTCTCATATTTGAAATACAAGTTGCATAGATTTTAGCATCCCAGCAACATGCACGTCACCACAGTAAGACAAACTGACAGATGAGTGAGCATTCCTTTTTGTAGTGGAATGGTGTTCCATTATATGGATATATGTACCATTGAGTCATGTGGATTTACCTTAATAAAACACAATTTGGCTTTTTGGTTCTGCTTCCAAAGCCCCACTTGGTCTGACTTTTGCCCAGTTGGACTTGGGCTAGGAGTGGGAGTCCCAACCTCCATCACCTGAATTGACTGATAAAAATCCTAGAACACAGAAGTTCATACGGAGCCTCCTGATCAATGAGAACCAGATGGGAAGCATGTTGAAGATCCCCAGGCCCTGTGTCCCAGATCTGTGACAGCAATGGAGGTAGCAGCTGAGATGGTGCCAGAAAATCTGGAGACAAAGAACATCCATGGATAATGACAACAGAGTGTAAAGGCTGAATCATGGCCAAGAGATGTAACGCTCTAAGAGCTGGGATGTGTCCTCAGTGTGGGGTCACCGCAGATTGGTAGCCACCTGCAATGACCATTTGAGAACTGGCCAGGAAAAATCAGGAGCTGGCTGAGAGGGGAGACAGACAGCAGAGTCCACCTGATATTGTCACAGAAAAGTTCCTTATTGAAAGTTCTCTGATGGGTCGAATGAACATGTTTTTGGGAAGGATAAGCCGAATTTCTTTGAGACATAGATTGGTTCCCTTGAGAGACTGAACCCCTGTTTAGGACCTTTCCTGAGCCTCATCTGCGCACATCTTCATTTCTGATTATATCTTCTTTTTAAAAATTTTTATTTTTTTATTTTTTAAATCATTTTATTAGGGGCTCATACAACTCTTATCACAATCCATACATACATCAAT
>NW_022103923.1:6449719-6474330 GCF_000313985.2 Echinops telfairi
TGAGCCCTTGATAATTTATAAATTATTATTTTGTCATATCTTGCCCTGTCTGACGTCTCCCTTCACCCACTTTTCTGTTGTCTGTCCCCCAGGGAGGAGGTCACATATAGTTCTTTGTAATCGGTTCCCTCTTTCCAACCCACTCCCTTTTCTGCTATATTAAAGTTGTTATTTCAGATATGGTGTTTCTGTAAGTCTCAGTGACTGTTGTATTCTTAAACCCAATAGAGAAAAAAACTGTTGTGGGGAGAATGGATCCTGTTAGAAATGGTGGAGAAGTTGGGGAATATTTGTATATTTGACCTCAACCACATAGAAACCAAGATTTTGCTCATTGTTCTCCTGAGGATTGTCATTTCAGTTTATGTCTACTTTACTTACAAAGTACTACTACAATAGAAATACTACAAGCAGAAATTTATATTTTCATAGTTTAGGAGCTAGAATTTGAAATTCAAGGTGCCAGCTCTAGGGAAAAGCTTTCTCTGTGTGTTCATTCTGGAGAAAAATTTTTTTTGTCTTTTTTCATTTTCTGTGAGTCAGGCATTTCTTGGAGATCTCCTAGTGTGTTGCCTAGTGTGTTCCCTTGACTCTAGCAGGTTCTTAATACAGGTATTCTAGTTCAACGGATGTCTCCGCTCCTGGTTGTTCTTTCTTGGTGATAGATCCTCTCTTTCTGTTCACTTCTCCCTGCTTATATTTCTTTTTGAGTGGTAAAAGGTAGTGACTCAAGGTACATCCAATTCTAATCCTGCCTCATTAACATGACACACACAACCCATTGTTCATGAACATAACCTAATCAGGCTTCATTGACATAAAGGACAGTTCCCAAATGAGACCGTGACCACAGACATACGGAAAAACAAGTCCACTGTCATCAAGTCCATTCTGACTCATAATGACCCTATATGAGGTTTCCAAAGTTGCAAATCTTCACAGGGGAAGATAGTCTCATTTTTCTCCCTTAAAGTGACTGATTGGTGTGAACCGAGGACCTTGTGGTTAGCAGTCTAACCCTTCCCTGAGAGTACCACCAGAGCTCCTTACAGCTACAGCAGACTCCTTAACCACCGAAGCTAAGGTTTAATACATCATAAAATGGAGGCTAATAGGATCAAAAATGGGGGAGGAAACTCACAAGAAATTGGTAATCATGGTCTAGCCAAGTTGACACAGAATTTTGAGGGAAGCAATTTAATCCAAGACAATTCTGAACCATCCATCCATTCATCCATTGGGGGACATTGGGGTTGTTTCCACCTTTTGACTATTGTTATGAGCATACATATACATGTTTATTAATTCTAGTTTTAAAAGTCTGCATTTCAGGAACCCATTTATCCTTTCTGAAAGGTTGCTTGCCTATTGTGAATAAAGTTAAAGAAGGAGTTGGCAGGGCAACTGGGCGTCGGTTTTTATTGACATCTCTGCATCTCTGAATCTGGCTTGAAATTGTAGGTCTATTTACTGGCACAAAATATCAGTTTTTTTTCGGTAGACATCTCTCTGGAAAACACCAAGTGCTTTAAACAAATAACCAAAAAATAGAAATCGAACCAGCCAAGTGATATGGCCATTATGAACTCTCACAACATATGGAGCAAAGTACGTGTCTTAGTCAAGCGGTAATGTACTAACGACCAATTTAGCTCTGAGCCAAGGTATAGCTGAGCGTTTCACTTTCATTCAACGACATTCAGTGACATGTACTGAATGCCTTTAAGCCATGCAATAATAGAATTTATAATCTAGTGGAAAATATATATTAATTAAATACACACAAATCTTCTCTGAAGGAACTGTGTAGGGAACTATGAGAGTATATAAAAGGGCTACCTGCTCTCTCCTGGAGTATGTGAGAAGGGCGTGCTGAGCAAGTTACATATAAGTTATGGAAGTATTATCTAGGTAGACAAACAATTATTGAGTATGGCATTGTCTTGAATTTTATGGCTATTAAGTACTCATTATATGCTAGAAGCCCTGGTAGTATAGGGGGTAGCTTGTTGGGCTGCTACCCACAAGGTCAGCATTTCAAACCTGCCAGCCACTAAAGGGGAGAAAGATGAGGTTTTCTGCTCCTGTAAAGATTTACAGCCCTGGGAACTTACAGGAGCAGTTTTACTTTGTCTCAACTACTAATTAAAAGGTTGACAGTTCAAACACCTGGGAAGATGGGCCTGGCCATCTGCTTCTGAGAAATCAGACTCTTAAACGTCCTACTCTGAACTCATGAGGTCTCCCTGAGTCATAATTTATTCTATGTCAACTAATCACAATAGTCACTTTACTAGATACCAGGGGTTCAAACTGTAGTGAGATATGGTCTCTGCTCATAAGAAGTTTTTTTTTTTTTTTTGAGATTGGTGAAAATCTTGGTGATTCAGTCAATAGTAACCTCTTTATAACAAATGACGAGGAAAGACTCCTGGCTGGAGTCCATTTATTTTATTGGGTGCTTTTGGGGAAATCTTTCAGGGGCCGATAGAGTGATTTTGACAGGAAAGGTTAATTGTTCAATTTCAATTCAAATATAAAGTTCTGATACCCTTATCGACAATCAAAGAATCTAAATGGTAGTATTGAAAATCAGCTTCTTTCAGGAGGTGGATAGTTGATTCCAGCACTTTATTTTGGCCAATTGTCAGCCTGGTACCTTTCACAACGAATCCCCAGACTCCAAACAGTTGGCACCCATGCCCTTATCCAGCAATCAACTCTTTGAAGTCAAGCTGAAAATAATTATTTAAGCCTCAGGATATCAGGCACTGTTTATAGTGCACACACCAATAAGTGACATGCTTCCCTGGCAGAAAAGTCTTGACCAATCAAGACACCTTGTCTTTGTAATGAAGTCTAACACTGTGCAGTGTCAGGATAACCGAGTAGAATAATGAGAAATGACAGACTGTTTTGCCAACGATGAAACAAGGTCAATTAGAATGCCAGATAATGCCAGTTTGCATTAAAAACATTAGATCAGAGGTGAAATATACCATTCTCATGGAGTTGTGCCTTTCTTTGGAAATCAGGTCTTAAATTTGTTTTTCACATCTGTCAACATCTGCTCTGAAGCTCAGATCTTGCTGCTGCTACTGAAGTGTGGGGATTGCTTTTACGGAGATGGTTTTCATTGGGGACTGATTACGTTGACTTGGGGACAACTGCTGCATCATTTTGGACGTAGAGATGCACTTTATTTTAGAGATGAATTTTAGATTTCAGAAGGAAGTCTTCTGTAGTGTTCTTAGGGAAATGACTCAAAATGCAGTGCCAGATCATCCAATATGTGAAAATCTTGATTTAGAGGATAAAGAAATTTAAGTAATTGTTTCATTTATAAATGGTCTCAGTGAGCTTCCTCTAATTGGCAAGTCCTCAAGTTCATTTCAAATATGATTAGACTAATAACAATTTGTCTTACAAGTCATAAGGAACTCCTCTGTTGAGAAAGAGGTGACTGAGAACAAATTCTCATTTATATGCTTTCATTGTAATCACAATTCTAGCAAAGAGCTTGCTCTTGGGCTAAGAGCCCACAAACAAGTGAGAATATTGTGTGTGTAACAGCTTGATAGGCTTCTTGTAAAGTGCCTGGGAGAATGAAGTAAAGAATGGAATTGGCAAAAATAGAGAGATAAGACCAAGTACACTGAGGACAGAGCTGCAAGTCACATGACGTTAGTGTCATCATTCAGTTGCCTGGATAAGTTGTGGCCTCACATGCTGTTCTGATGGGAAAAGTCATTCCCTGGAATCTGGGCCTATTAAAGCTACTGTTTCAGACTAGATGGCTTTAGCAGACTCACTGGCGTCTCACTCTGCTTGGAGATATCTGGAGTAGCAAGGAGCACAAAAAGGGCCCAAGGGGGAAAAAAGGAGGGGGAAACCCAGGAAAGATCATGCAACTTGTTCAAGAAAGTTTCAGAAAGAAAATACGTGCAGAGAGAAAGCAAGTCAATGCTACCGAATCAATAACAAACAGGGAAGAATGGAAGTACTGTGTATGAAGGACAACTGGAAAGAAGTTACCGGTGACATTCTGGTGATAGAATATGAGGTATTTTTTCTGTTTTGAAAATTTTCTGTAATGTAATTAAATTGTATGTTTTCTTTTTATTTTTAGAGAAAGCTGATTCACTTCTTGTAGTAGTAGTAGTAGTAGTAGGAGGAGGAGGAGGAGGAAGAGGAGGAGGATGAGGAAGAGGAGGAGGAGGAGGAGGAGGAGGAGGAGAGAGAGTTGGATGGGAAGCAAGCCCAGAATTTGTAGTCAGGAGGCTCTGACTTCAACTGCTCATAGTAATTTTGGGTTAGTTATTGAACCCCTTGTTGCCTTGGTGTTCTCACATTAAGAAATGAAATTAACTTAATTTCCTATCCCTGTGCTTAATGATACTGGTATTAGATATACTTTCCTGTGCCCAAGTTAAGCAATACAGAGAACAAGAAAAGAAAAGAAAAGAAAAACACACACAAAAAAACCCTTAAGCTACTTGCTCCGGAAAACATTTGTTCCTAGAAGATTAGGCTGTTAAGTACCCAAAATAGCTTGCTTTTGAAGACTAATAGCTTCTTCATATGACTTGTTCAAGACTTTCCTTTTGTTGCATCCTCCAATCCAAAACTAATATGTTATAAACCTTACCTAATCCCAACTACAGTCCAACCTTAAAACCACCCAGCTCTGACCCTAAAATCTTCGAAATGCTCTCTACATTTCTCTTTTGAGACATTACTTAAACTGTCAAAGTGGTGTGCAAGTCTGGTACACTGCTTTGCGTGACAGCAGGTTTGTTGGGTAGGCTTTCGAGGACGTGGCATCAAATGTGGGCTCTATATTCTTGGAAATCCCTTATAACTCTCATTTTCTCAAAATCATGCTGATGATATGTTCTGCTTCTTGGCCCTCTATGAACCATGAGCTCTGCTACTTTCATAAACTTTTCTTTCCCCAGTATTTATTCATTTACTGTCCTCTCTTTAAACTTGAAAGCACAATCCATCGAAGCTGGGCATTTTGGAGGAAAATCATGACACATTTTAGCTGCAATTAAGATACCAGAGACATTTCTCTCCTTTTGGTCTTAGTGAAGACCGTCGTGATCCAGGAAGGGCTACTGGAAACATCTTCTTTCTAGATGAAAAGATTGATGCATCAAATGCAGCAGGTCCAGTGCCTGTTACAGATTAAGAGCATACTCAGAACCTGGACCTTTTCCTACAGGACAGAAGAAGGAGAGGCAAAGGTTTTCTTCCTATTGAAAGGACTGGGATTTCCAATCCACCAATATAAAGATCAGAGGAGAAGTATGCTCCCGAGTTATTCTGTACTAGATCACCAGGTATCTCTTCAGAGGTCTCTCTGGATAGAACCTAAACTCCAACCTTTTGTTTGCACCACCATTCACTCATGGCCCCTTGAGTCAATTCTGACTCAGTGGCCCTATAGGCAGAGCAAAATTGCCCCTTTAGGTTTCTGAGGCTGTAATTCTTTAGGGGTGGGGGCAGAAAGCCTCATTTTTCTCCAGAGGAGCTGCTAGTACTTTCAAACTGCAGACCTTGATCAACAGGCTAATACACGTAACTGACCACCACCAGGGCTATACGACCAGGGCTCCTACTGCACCACCCAAGAGAGGATGAATGCTCAGAACATACGTCTGGAAGTGTCCTGGTCCAGTATTCCCCTCTATTCTGACTGTATTTTTTGTCCTTGCAGATCAGAACCATGATGGCAAGGAGGAGTGGTATATTATGGTAGATCAATATTAAATTTTGGACATAGTGCATGGAACTTGAGGAGAGATACGGTCAGAAATGGTAGAACCAGGTAGAATATTTGAATATTAAGTTTTATTTTGACAGTGGAGGCGTAAGAAAAACAAAGGTTATTTTATGTAAATTTAAGTTTGTCTAAATCTCTGATGAGATCCATTCAGAGTTGGCTACATAATTTGCAGAGTCTAGTGCAAGAATAAAAATGTGGGGTCTTTTGTTCCAAGCAGGAGTCCTGGTGCCACAGTGGGTTGCACTTTAGGCTGTTAACTACATGGTCAGTAGAAAGATGAGGCTGTTTATGCTCGTAGAGAGTTACATTCTTTTAAAGCTGCGGGGGAATTTCTTTCTTAACCTACAGCGTTGCCATGAGTCAGAATCAATGCAGTGGCAGTCAGTTTGGTTTTAGAGTTTGAGTTTTGTTCAAAAAGTAGGGAAAATATGCTGTTGAAAGTACTAAAATGTGAAACTTGTCCTTGTAATCTGTGGTACTTTCATGTTCAAATTTTGAGTTATTAACATTGATATTACCATTCATCTTTATATTGTATACTGACAGTTTTAGATGCTGTGGCAGTTATATAATCTGTTGTCAATTTGAGAAGGACTGGAGTTAACCTGTTAATCAGATCGCAGCTTGATGACTTCATTTGGAGGCGCTAAGGAGATAAATAGTTCACTGGAGGCGGGACACTGGCTGCAAGACATTTCTGAAGAGAAGCCACATGAAACTACCCTGGTGTAGCCAGAGCCCTGGGAGCTGGAGGAGCCACGTGGAGACCCCTGCCAGTGCTGAGATGCTTACAACACCACTGAATCCACAAGACTTCCCACCCACTGGCCTGTGATCTTCCTGCATTTGGTGTCATTGCATGTATTTTGTGAGTATAGATTGATATCGGACATATGGGCTTGATCTGGACTGGGTTGGGATGTTTTCTCAATATTCAATTGCTCTTGTATATAAAGCTCTTTCCTATACACATACAAGTGTTGAGGAATTTGTTTCTGTAGTCTACCCGGACTAACACAGACACAAATATAAGGGTCTTTAACTCATCTGTGGAATCATCAAATCATGTTATTGTTATTTGGTTGCTGTCGAGCCATTCCTGACATAGCAACCCAATGTACAACAGAATGAAACACTATCCAGTTGTATTAGTCTGGGTACTTTGGAGAAACAAATCCACAGCAACTCATGTATAAGACAGAGCTTTATGCAAAGAAAATGTGCATCACGAAAACATCCCAACCCAATGCTGCCCAAGCCCACAAGTCCAACATTAACCCATTAACCCAACACCAGTCCACAAAGTCCTTCACCTCACAAAACAGAGGCAATAATGCCGACTGCAGGAGGAAAGCTGAGTCAGTGAACGTGTAAGCATCTCAGCACTGGCAGGGGTCTCCACATGGCTGCTCCAGCACCCAGGGCTGCATCGGGATAGATCCATGCGGCTTCTCTTGTAGGAAGTCAATCTTGCAAGCTGAAGCAGGGAACTGCTAAGGCAGCTGCACCCGATGCAACCATCACAAAACAAGAGACCCGAGAACTAGAAAGGCGAGGCTTCACCACCCATTTATCCCTCCGCCTTTCAACCAGCCCCACATGTGATTATCGGCCAGGCTGGCACAATTAACTAACTCACCAGTCCTGCTCCATCCTCACGATTATTACTATGTTTGAATCCATCAAATTACACAAAGTGTATTTTGTAGCTCATAATTGCATATATATTTCCTTCTTGACAAAACAGTGGCAACATTACACAACAGAAACTCAAGTGCTCCTATTTCACCCTTTGATACAAGCAAATTGCACCAATGAGTAAGGAAGGGCTGGAAGGAAAGGCAAAGGTTGCTTTATCCTTTACTTTTCTTTTTTTTAAAAAGTAGTTTAACTGAGATATAATTTATATATCTTACAATTCAATAGTTTGATCATATTAAGAAGAGTTGTGCAATCAGCACTACAATCCTTTTCTAAGTGGGGTGGGGGGTTAATGCGGTTCATTAACATGAGGAAGAAAGGACATCATAGAAGTCCTTGAGTGTTTATGTGTCATGGAATGCTATTGATTTCTTCCTGTGTTCAAAAGACCTTCTAGTTCAAATAAAAAAAAGTGTTCTCTCAAGGCTGTCAGGATTCTCACCTACTCAATTATAGATCTAACACGTTTACCCTATACTTGTTTTAAGCCTTACTGAACTCCCAAGTATCCTGGGTCCACCAGAATTCTGTGTTCACGGGGAGTAACAAATGCTATAAGTGATGAGGTGGTAAGAAATGGTGGACACATATATTTCATGTATCTCTTCTGCTCATGAGTGTGTTCCATTGTCTCATTGGGTTTCATTGAGAAAACCGAGTTCAGAGACAGAATTTTGAATTTTAAAATAGTCAAGAAGTTCAAAATAGCTACAGCAGAGCATTAAACCCTTTCCAACATGGGGCCCTGTGCGATTGCCTAATCGCATGACAATGAAATGGGCACTGTTTCCATCATTGCAGAAACCCTGGTGGCTACCCAAAGGGTTGGCAATTTGAATTTGGCTCCATGTGAGAAAGACTTAGTGATCTGCTCCCATAAAATTTCCAAACAAAACAAAAGCCAAACTGACTGCCATCAAGGAGCCCTGGAGTCAGAGTTGATTTCCTGACCACAAGGTCAGCAGTTTGAATCCGCAAGCCTTTGTTGGGAAAAAAGCTAAGTCTTTCTGCTCCTGTAAAAATTGATAGCCTCAGAGACCCACAGGGATATGTAGTTCTACTCAGTCCTAGAAGGTTACCATGAATCAAATGATGCTCATAAAAACTACAGCCTAGAAAATCCTGTGGGGCAGTTCTACTCTGTCACATGGGATTGCTATGAGTTGAAATCAACTGAGGTTTCTTAAAGCAAAAGCAACCCATTGTGGAATTATATTACATCCAAATAAATATGACTCCCCAAAGTGCAGTGAAAATCAACTTGATTTAGACTGAAATTTTCTTGAGATTAATGAGGACAGGATTTCAAAATACATTATTGATAATTTTTATGCTTCTCTTTCCCCATGCCTCTTCTGTTCTCACTCACCAACTCCCGCTGATCTATTGGCAGGATCCCAGAGCTTTAGGCATTGAAACAAATGCAGGAGAAGGCAGCCTGGATCCACTGTTGAGCACAAGCACTTGCTTCCCTGAAGAAGCCAGTTGTCTAGGGATAGCCAGTGGGGTTGGATCACAGGTTTCCACATGCCTTCTCAGAATGGTCTCCCTATTATTATTTCAGTGAACTTAGACTATAATTGATTTTTTCTTTCTCTCTTTCTTTTTAACGTTTGAGATATTAAGGTGGCATTGGAGGGAAAATATAAACGATCAAATCCTCTTTGAGCATGATAACACATGGAGGTTAGTAAGCGACTTCAAGATGAGCAATGTCGCTGGTATTTAAACCCAGCTCTTTGCTTCTGAAGCATGGCTCTTTTCACTTGATTATCCTGATCTCCTTAAAAAGAAAGAAGGCCCTGTCCGATGTCTCCCTTCACCCACTTTTCTGTTGTCCATGCCCCAAGGAGGAGGTCACATATAGTTCCTTGTAATCGGTTCCCTCTTTCCAACCCACTCTCCCTCTACCCTCCCAGTATTGCCACTCACACCACTGGTCCCGTAGGGCTCATCCGCCCTGTATTCCCTGTATTTCCAGTTCCTATCTGTACCAGTGTACATCTTCTGATCTAGCCAGACTTGCAAGGTAGAATTTGTATCATGATAGTGGGAGCGGGGAGAAAGCATTTAGGAACTAGAGGAAAGTTGTATTTTTCATCATTGCTACATCGCACCCTGACTGGCTCGTCTCCTCCCCGAGGCCCCTCTGCAAGGGGTTCTCCAGTGGCCTACTAATTGGCATGATAAAATAATAATTTACAAATTATCAAGGGTTTACAAGGGAGTGGGGAGCGGGGAGGGAGGAGGGAGGGGAAAAATGAGGACCTAATATGGGGGGCTTGGGTGGAGAGGAAATGTTTTGAGAATGATGAGGGCAATGAATATACAAATGTGCTTTACACAGTTGATGTATGTATGGATTGTGATGAGAGTTGTGTGAGCCCCTAATAAAATGATTTTAAAAAAAGAAAATGATGATGGCAACATATGTACAAATGTCCTTGATACAATTGATGTATGGATTATTATAAGAGCTGTAAGTGCCCCCAATGAAATGATTGATAGAACAGAGAGAGAATAACTTGAAAAAATAAAGTATCTATATAAAAAAGCCCTTATGAACTAGTTTCAGAAAAAAAAAGAAAGAAGGCAAAGAATGTCTATTGAGTACCACTGTGTGCCAGATATGCAAGGCATTATATGTGATGAAGGTGTTATGATTTCACATCTTTCTTTTTAGAACACTAAGACTGGGTGAGGTTAAGTATCTTGTCACAAGACTCAGCAATTAAGTAAGAACACTACCACCTAGGTCATTTCTAAGTCCCTCTGATAGTTAAGTTTATTGTGCCAACTAGGCCAATAGAACCATGTGGCCAGAGTTTAATCAGGTTACAGCTTGATTGGAGGACAATAAAAATAGTAAATCAGCCAACATCCTATCCCTTCTTTCCCTCCCTGGTGATCAGACCAGTGTGCTGCTGTTTGAGCCAGTGTGCTGCACAACCTGTGGGCCAGCCCAACCCATGGATCATGTTGCTAGAGCTTAAGGCTCCTACAAGACCTGCTTCATCATGCTGCACACATCGCTTGAACTTGTGGCTGAGAGATCCTATTGCTGTGCTTCGCTTGAGTTTGAGATCCCATCAGGGCCTGCTTCACTAAGCTCCTGTACTCCTCACTGTTGCTGACCCTCTCTACTGTCTGTTGCCTGTGGGCAGACTGTACCTGTCTTGCCTGAGGGAAGACTCCACTGTCTGCTTCCTTGACCTTGGACTGGCAACTCACGTGAGTTGAAGGACTTCCAGTGTATTAACTGTTACCTGAAAGTGAGTTGAACTGAGCCCTCTGTGCTGCTGTGTGGACTAATTCACTGTTATAATCCTTCTCGCTGTATAGTCTTATCCTTTTATATATATAAAATCATAAGTGTCCTGGTTTTGTTTTTCTAGAGTTTTCTAGAAAACTCATGCTTTCTACATTTGTACCGAGCCAGGGATAGAAGCCAGGTATCTCAGTTTCCAGTCACCGGTCTTTCTGAAATATTAGGCTTCTTTCATTTTTAAAATGTTGGTGGATTTTTCAATAAACTCTGCTTGTCCAGAGTTTATTGGTGAAGATAGGAGGGAGTTTACATGCTGCCTCTTTGATTCAATTTTTCAACATTCAAGCCCCTTGCAATTTGGTTTAATATCTCTAGAGAACCTTGTCTAACACACCCCTTCAACAATCTCTGTTTACTTTCTCCACTTTGGCCCTCCTCGAAATGGTTGCTGGGGCTTCTGGGGCTTGGGGGATGGGGAAGTTTAGGAATGAGGAAAGAGGAGGACCATATCTGCAGTCTGTTTTATTTGTTTGTTTGTTTTTGTCCTACTCTAAGCTCTGTTTGGGATATTTTTTCTAACATGTTCAGTGACCTGTCACTCCAGAAATTTGCTGAGTTAGTTCAGTGGAAATAGTTTGAACTTACAAGGAATTTTAATTTCAGCTGCTGAAACTTAACCCACATAGGTTAGAGCTTTAGTGTTTATAGCCAAAGGCTATCATCACAAAACTTCTGGCAGAAAAATCAGTTAGCATGCTTTTTCAAATTAAATTATGAGACACAAAAAGACAGATCTTGCATGATTATAGTTATGTGAACTATATAGATTAGTCAAATGCATAGAGATGTTACTGGAAAGAGGCTCAGAGTGTTAGGTTTCTGGGTGGTTTACCTTGGTTCTTGCTTCTCAATGCTGAAAAAATTCATGCAGCAGAAGCATTTTTGTAAATTCAAATAACTTTTATGAGGGAAAAGGAAGTTACAGGTATTACAGTCTCAAAAAGTACATGGTATCTCTGGAAAGTGTGCAAGGCTGCATGGTGGGGGCTGTAGGAAAGTTCGCGACAGAAAATGAACCCAGAGCATGAAAATCCACGTGAAAGGAATACCAGAACAGGAGCGCAGAACCAGTGTGTGGAGTTAAGCGTGTGGAATGAAGAGAAGGAAATCAAGCTGCAACCTGATTGACATGTTATGAAGAGCAGGACATGAATGACATTAACATGTCAATCAGGTCGCAGGAAATCACAAGAGAGTGAGCGGGCTGCAAGGGGGCATGCAGGCGCATACATGCTCGCAGGCAGAAGAAATCTCACCCTCCAACCTGCAAGAGTGCAGTCAAATGAGAGAGGGGAGAGGGCAGCCTGCCCAACGCCTGCTTTTATCCCCTCCTATCCCCACTGGCTGGGGAGTGTGTGTACATATTTGAAGGTATTGGTCAATCTTATTGGCTGACCTTAAGCATACCTGTGTGATGTAATATTGCTGGTGCCTAGGTGGGTGTGCCCAGGTTTAGCTTTACCTGCGTCTAGGTGGCCTGGGTCTGTGTATGCCCAGTTTGGATTTTCCAATAGGTGTCTATTTAGTGTGCCTGATTTTCCTGCAACCTTTTTATTGTGGCCCTGCCAGCCAATTTCCACTAGCGCAGGCATTTGGGAGGAGACAACCCCATTTATCCCTAATCTAGTTACCTTTCATTCTCCACTGAAGGAGATACTGGGCAGAGACGGTCTTCTGGCTACTTCCTGCTGACAAATGGATACAAAGTGGGGCTTTGAGCCCACAACCTTCCTGCCCTCTTGGAGGGGTTGTCATCCACGTAGAGACTCATAGTGAATGGGGTTGAGGTGGTCCAGACATGGGTGATCTTGGGGATGGCAAACTTGGCTCAGTGTCATTAGTAATCTCATGATTTCTGGAAGCGACAAAACAGGTGAACAGTTTAGGTAAGACTATGGCAAGAACTATGGGTTGGCAATGTCCATGGAAGTGTGGGTTAGTCTTACACTGGAAGATTCCAAAGGAAATCTTTGGAGGTACTGTTAACACTGAATAGACAGGCATAGGCTGCAAGCTTACTTTAAACACAGGAATTGTGTCATAGCATTTGCTAGCTTAAATACTGTTGTGGATTTCAGGTAAAGTTTTCTACAGAATACCTTGGGTGCAGATGAAACACCATCTTAAAGCTGTTAAATATTTCAAATATGTACTTATCTTGCTCCATTTGATCTGAGTCTGAGGGTCCTGATTCCAAAGGGTTCCACAGCTTTACCCATGAATAGTGAATCCACGCACTCTGTCCTTAAACTTTGTCTGCAGTAAGGGTAGAGAGTATTACAGGGAAGGGGCTTTTCTAGACTGGCTGGAGCTGGGAATTGGGGACCCCATCTTTCCAGGATTTTATAAGAACTAGGTCTCCAGAAAGGCAAAAAAGGGAGTAACTTATCCTTGCCCTGGGCCTGCATAAGCCCATATTGATGAAATGACTCCTGGCAATGGGCTACTTTTATCTCATATTCTTGTATTAAGTATACTTCTACATCTACAATCGGCCCTGTTACGAGGAAAGGTCACCTATTAGAACTTCATAGGGGCTTAAACATGTAGGAGGCCGTGGGGCAATTCTGAGACTTTACAGAGCTATTGGCAGTGCATCCGTTTATCTGAGTCTCTTGTGTCAATTTTCTGAGGGCTAGTTTTAAGTGTTGGTTAATTCTCTCTACTTGCCCTGAGGCTTGCAGTCTCCAGGCAAAGTGGAGACAATAAGTTAATCCTAAGTGCCAAGTTACTGCCTGGAACCTGAGGAGGGAGGTTAGGAGAGAGTAGACAGCACCAAGTAGGAAACAAATGTACTGGCCTCCCTGCCAACATCCATGCACAACCAGGGTTCCAGACCAAAAACAGCAATCCTATGCTGCTGGGCCATCCAGCTGAGTTGCTTCAATCCAGTTAGCAATTGAAGACTTGCCAGCAGACCACTCTCCTCTTGGGTTTTCCCCATAGGACAGTGTTGCCAGTGGCCAGTTTGTATACAATGATAGCATGGCCTTCATGGAAGCTTATTTATATGAGGGAAATCCTTTGCCTAGTGGACCAAATACCAACACACATAGCACTTTGTACCCTGTTCAGGGGTCTTTGGAACCTGGGAAAAAGTAGATTCGCTCTGATTAGCAATGGCGGCCAATACCTTGCATGCTTTCCTTTTCTCCTTTTCTTGAGCCCGAGCCTCTTGCTAAAAACCTGTCATGGTTTGTCCTAGAATTGTCATTACATTCTTCCAGACCAAGTCATAGGCCAGGGTGGGGTGCTGAACGGTATCTATGTACTGTTCTGGGTTGCCTGAGTAACTGCTTAGGTCATTCTTAATCTGCTTGAGTTCAATTAGGGTGAAAGGTTCATGAACCATCTGAGAACCAAATTCTCAAGCTGTCTCTATCAGAGGTAGAATTTTATAGGACTCTCTGCCTTGTATAGGTTCAATGACAGAGGGATGTGTAGTTGGGCTGGGGCTGAGGGGATCTCAGCCATTGAACTCTTTAAAGGGTCTTTGGTCCATTTGGTACAAAGATCTTTACTGTTTCTCAAGAGGTAAAAATGCTTGGACATAAGTGACTTCCAGTCACTTTCCCATCCCCTTTCAGAAAAGCTCTAGCAGAATTAGGGTAGAGAAGGAGAGTGTGCCATGTTTTGCCCAAGATTCCTGCCACGTAGAATGTACTAGGGCCAGATAGAGTCACAGAAGAACACTAGTTTCCGCTTATTTAGTGTCTACAGGTCAAATTTAGGCCAACTAGACAAGATGCAGTACAAAGATGTTCCCCGAGGAATGGACCTCTGGTTGCCCATCTAGAAAACACACAGCCAATGGTTAGAGTGCTCGGCATCCTGGGGTCCATAACCAGAGGTTCCGGTGTGATGGAACCTGAGGGCCTCAGATGGATGTCTCCCTCCTTGGCGGTTTCGAGACTCAGCCTTAGCCAGCTGGCTAGACCCCAACTGTTCTCTAGAGAGAAAGCCAGGCATTACAGTACCATTGGCTAATGAGTGGCCTCTTCAGGACCTTTGAAGGGGACCACCGGCTATGGGTGGTCTCACCAGGACCTTCGAAGGGGAGGGAGACCTGTATAATGGCTCAATTTGAATGCAGCCAACTTGGGGGAAATTGGAACCCTTGGCTGTGTATATATTAACCCAGGGAATTGTACCAGGGAAGGAAAAGGCCCGGTGTATGGACCCATCCATTGTGTGTTGGCAGGAGGCACAGGCTGTGTTTAAGAAGGCTCTTTAGTGGTCACAGAAATGACCGTAGTAGCAATTTGTTCAGTGACCTTACTTCCAAATGCCTTTTGGCCAAAGCTTGTTAAAAGGAGAAACAGGAACACAACACCCCAAAACCAAAACAAAAATACAACTGAACTCAAGAAAATGAGGCATTCCCTTGCACCCAACTTATCTATAAATTGGAGGAAGGATGCTTGGAGAAACCGGGAAGGGCCAGAGGAATGACCCAGAATGGATGAGGGGTGGGGGAGATTGGAAGGGATCAGAAGTGATGGCTAGCGGATAAGTCCAGCCCCCAGGAACATGTGGTTAGACCAGTGGGTGGAGCAAGAGACACCATCTTGAGATGCCATCTTGGCAATGAGTCAGCAGAGGGTCATGTGTTCAGCTGTCCTGAAAAAATGGTGTAAGTCACGGGAGAGAAGAGAAATCATGGTGAGGAGTGGGTGTCCTACAGAGAGACTGACAGATCAAACAGCATGGGCAAGCAGCAGTTTGGAAGTTAAAAGGAACGCAGCCACATGGAGTGAAGTGTGCCAGAAAAGCAAAGGAAGGTGGAAGGGGATCTCGGGAACACAGTGCAAAGCCTGCACATAATGGAAAGGAGGTGCAGGTAGCCAAACATGGAAGCAGGAATCAGATAGGAGAGTAGGGAGGCAGACATGTCGGGGGATGGTAGCGTAGAGGGTTCCAGCAAGCATCTTGTCAGAACACATGGTTATTGACATTTACATGTGGCCGCAGGCAAAGTCAGCTGCAAGTTCTCTCACTCTCAGCAACTCCGAAGGGCAAGGTTGAATTGTCCCATGGACGTCCAGGTCCATAGCCGTATATGGGGCAGAAAGCTTCCTTCCATGAAGGCTGATAATTTCAAACTGCAAGTTGTTCAGTTGAAGTCCAACATTTAGAAAGTCCCTGCCGCCAGAGCTTTTCCTCTTCTACCCAACTGGTTATGACAGAAGTCCGAAAGGAAGGGTGCACCAAAAATGATTCCTGCTCCAGAGACAGGAGGGTTTTGTCTCGAAGGTGGAGTCCAGAGGTGTTATCTGAGTCACAGTACCAAATATATTAGGTTTCTGGAGGTGTTTCACCTTGGTACTTGCTTCTCAACGTTGAAAAAATTCATGTGGCAAAAACAATATGGGGGGACACAACCCCCTTTATCCCTGATCTTGCTACCTTTCAAGAGTTTTATGGCTGTCCACTCCTTGGTTCTTGATTTCAAGCGAGGGACTAAATTCAGACAAGAGTTAAGAGAAAAGGTTTGAACTGAAAGAGTGAGTTTATTGAAGGGGGCACTTTGGAAAAGAAGTCCAAAGGGCCCTTAGCTACTCCAAAAGGCCTGGCAAGATGTAATGTTCACTTTACATTTGCTAATGGTGGACTCCCCCCAAAGGCTGGATTTCTGGTGATCTTCTCCTATTGACTGATCTTCTGTAGTCGCCCTCCTCCTTTCAGGTATGCATTTTCTCGCACTGTTGGGTATGCATATTCTGGCATATTCAACCCAGTACCCCAGATATCATGCTGTGCCCTTGTCTCAGACCCCAAACTCATAACTCGAGTTTAGGTCAGTCATTGTAGGGGTCCTGTGACTATCTTTCTTCCCGTAATCATTTCATTATCTCTGGTTTCTTCCATTATTAAGGAAATGCATTCTATTCCGCCCTTTGCCTTTCTTTGTGCTGTAGAAGGGTGTGCAGAAGCCTGACTTGATCTCTTCGGTGTTTAAGATTCCTGCCATTTTTCTTCCACAGCACCTCTCCTACTGTTGTCATTTTATATCTAGCTAACATAGAAAAACGTTTGTTTATTAGTGGTTACTGGGACTTTGAAGTGAGGAGTGAATAGGGGTTATTGCTGAATGGATACGGAGTCTGTGTGAGCACTATAGAATTTGGGGAGAGTAGTGAGGATGCTTGCGTAATATGGTGAATATAATTTTTGTCACAGAATTGTACACTTGACAGATTAAAATGGAAAATTTTATGTTACCTGTGCGTATGTAAGGGGACATCAAAAAGTTTGTACAAATTTTAAATTAAAAGGTAGGATTTTCCTAAAAACTTTATGAAACCCCTTGTATATAGCAAAACATTTTTAAAAATTGAACTAAGAATCATGAAATAGAACAAAGTAACATCACATCTTGTTTTCAAGGATGATACTGTATACTTAAGGACTAATGATCTGCAAACTTTATGAGGGTGGTCTACTTTTATTTTTTCATGCCTAGAGGTATGAATGAAATGAAGACAAGTGATGGAGAAGGCACAGGAAAACTGTCCGGAAAGTATAATGAGTTCTGTGAGGTGAAAACATTCATAAGGCTAGCTCTCAACTGAATGGTTTGGAAAGTTTGTCCCAAAGAGCATTCACTTGAAGAAGGTAGTCATGGAAGTCATGAAAAGTGTATTCCTGAAGGTATTGCACATTGCTGGGCATCTGAAGGGGGCGAAAAGCAGGCTGGACCTCCTCTGCAAAGGGAAAAGGCAGTGAGGGCTCTGTTTCTTTCTCTTTATGCATCCTTCGTGTTCTTACTGGGATGTCTGCATTCCTAGGCTTTCAAATGTGAGTTTGTGCCTGAAGGTTTTTGGTTTCTCTCTTTTTTTCCCTGCCCAATCAATACCACTACCCACTCCATCTGAGGAAGCTGCTGCTGTCCTATACAGGATGGTTATGAGTCAATGAGTTTAGTGGTGGTGGTGGTGGTGGAGGTGGGGGGTTGTACTTGCTTAGTCTGCATCAGGAGTAGCCCAGGAGCTGGTACTTTGTGTAAGACTTCATAGAGTCTGCTAAGAACCAAGGTGCCTCCAGGAGTGCACCCTATAACGTTCTGCCCCAAGGCTAATCGTGTAAAAAGTTCTGCACAAACGAGAAAGAACGTGCTTTTATCGGAAACAAGCAAACCAACGACAGTGACGACCAGGAAGGAATCAGCGAACCACGAATGGTGCCACCAAAAATGACAATCTGGAGGTTTTTTGACACCAATTGTTCAATTTCGTCACATCCTTGCTAACATTTGTCATTTTCTTTCTTTATAAAAAAAACCTTAGCCCTATTAATGGGAGTGAAATCATTTCTCACTGTGGTTTAGGTTCGCATCCTCCCATGTCTAACGATGTTGAGCATCTTTTCATCTGTTTGGTGTCATTTTAAATGTCCTCTTTGATAAAAATATTTATTCAAGTTTGCCCATTTTATGATTGGGTTGTTTGTCTTTTTGTTTTAAAGTCGTCATATATATGTATATATGTATATGTATATTTCAGTTATTAAATTTTGGTTTTTGAAGATATTCTGTTAATTATGGATCATTTGCATTAATTTTGATCTTTGACTATATACTGTATTGAAATATTATGTATTGCTGAATTGTTTGGAACCCCCATCCTATAAGATATAGCTATTATGTTTCATTCATATACTTTATGCCACTTAAAATTTATTTCATATACATATGCAGATAGCCATCAATAATCCTTTTAGCTTATTTCTGACGTCAATGTCCAGTCCACCAATTATCTCAAACCAAGTCATCACTTTATTTCCTCATCAATCCAACAGTTCCTACTCATACTTCTTGAATCTTTTCCCCACGCAACACAGTGCTATTTCTAGAACACAATACAAATCATGTCACTATTTCACATGGATAACCCCTCCCCACCAATGCCATCCATTTAACTTAAGATATAAGAAACCAACATGACCCACCATCAGCAGATGCGGTCTATGCCTTCCTTATTTTCCTGTCTTCTTTGCTACTTTTTTCTACGTCGCTGAGCTGAAGCCACTCTGGCCTTCCCTTTGTTTTGCTGAAAAACAAAGCTTCTTCTCACTCAATTTGGGACAAAAAGAAGGCTTTCTACTCCTGTAAAGAGTTAGAGTCTCAGAAACCCTCAGGGACAGTTCTACCCTGTACCACAGGCTACTCAATTATCAAGGCCCTAATTGAGTGAGAAGAAGCTTCATTTTATTACCAGGTTTTCTCTCTATATCAAAGATTCTCTGTTCTCCACCTCTTTTTAGTCATTCAGATCTCTGTTCTTCTCTGATTACTTAATCTAAATAGTTCCCAGCCACATTTTAAAAGAAAGCCTATTGTGTTTTCATCACAGCACTCCTTACTCCCGTGGTGTCCCCCTCACCCTCTGTGTGTGTGTATGTTTTTTTTATTTGTTTGTAGTTTGCTTTACCCTACTAGGATGTACGTCTCAGGAATATAAGGCATTGTTAGGAACTCAGTATTGTTTACCACCATATTCACTACACCTAGAACTGTGGCTGGCACAGAATCGTTGTTTAATACAGATATACATTATTTTATTATGGTTTGCTGTATTATGTTTAACTGATATTGAAATATTTTCTGTAGATTGCAGGTTTGTGGCAACCCCCTGTGGAGCAAGTCTATTGGCCCATTTCTTCAACAGCATTTGCTCACTCCATGTCTCTATGTCACATTTTGGTAATCCTCCCAATAGTTCTATCTTTTTCATAATGTTATTGCACAATTAATAGGCACAGTGTAGTGTAAACATAACTTTTCTATGCACTAGAAAACAAAAATATCATATCACTCATTTTATTACACTATTCCCTTTATTACAATGCTTTAGAAATGAACCATCAATATCTCCAAAGCATCCCTATAAATGCTACCTGTATGATTTTGTCAATGTAGCTATATAAAATAAATCCCACCCAATCACTATCAAGTTGATTCTGCCTCATGATGACTCCAAGTGTGTCAGAGAAGAAAGGCTTGCTTATCTACTTCTGAAAACCCAGCCATTGACCATAATCTCTGAAACACACAGGGCCTGCATGAGGTTAAGCTCACTTGATGGCAACTGGATTAAAAAATATACATATATGATATTTTTCTGTGTTTCAGTCTCTCTCCTTTTAAAAAATTGTTCTGTTAACTTCTTCAAATAACAGTATCTTTAAAAAAACTTTTTATTGTGACTTGGGTAAAAGTTTGCAAATCAAATTAGTATTCCATTCAACAATTTGTGCACATTTTGTGTCATTCCACTGGTTGCCACCTCCCCCCCCAATGTAACAGCACTCAGTTCACTTCCTCCCTGTGTGTTTCATCTTTATCCTACTTCTTTCCTATCCCTTCTCATGTTCTGAGTTTTGTCTCTGGTCAATTTCTACTCTTTTGATCTCAAATGGTTGATCGTCCTAAGACATGGATATCTCTTCGGTTTATTATTCACATAACAGATTTGATTAGTGATTGGATGCTGCCCAAAGACTTCTTTAAATTGTTCAAAAGTGAGGCTGTTGCTTTGAAGACTAAGACATGCTTGACCCAAGCCATGGTATTTTCAATCAGCTCATATGAATGTGAAATTTGGACAATGAAAAAAAAAAAGAAGATTCAAGAAGAATTGGTGTTGACAAAGAATATTAAAAGTACCATGGATTTCCAAAAGAATAAACCTTTCTGTCTGGAAAGAGGTACAGCCAGAATGATTCCTCTTGGCAAGGATAGTTTGATTTCGTTTTACATATTTTGGACATGTCATTAAAAACCCTGGAGAAGGACGTCATGCTTGATAAAGTAGAAGGGAAGTGAAAAAGAGGAAGGCTATTGAGAAGATGGATTGACACAGTGGCTGCAACAATGTACTCAAACAAGGATAATTGTGAGAATGGTGTAGGATCAGACAGTGTTTCCATTCACTGGCATCTAAAAACAGTAACAATATTGTTTAGCTGAAGGTTGAGTCATAGGAGTTACATCAGTTCCAAGTTTGAAGTGTGACTAAGGCCCATAGTCTCAAGCCCTAAACATTTATAAACAATTTTGAGTTTTCTTCCATATTTTTCTTCCACTCAATCCAGGGTCTTATATTGTGATTCACCTCAGCACAGTTGTTAGTGGTAAGTGGGCACCACCTCATTCTTTTGTTCTTAGCATTGTGGACACTTGGGTTCACTGTGGAAGCTCAGTTCTTTGGGCTAATAGTTTCTAAGCATCTTTGATTTTCTTTGCTCTGTTTTGCTCTGGATAGTAAGAGACCAATAGTTTCACCTTCGATGACTGCTCACGTGATTTTAAGACTCCAGGAGCTACTTACCAAAGTAGGATGTAGAAAATTTTATTTGTGAGCTATGTTGTTCATTCCTATTGATTTTAACATTGCCCAAGACTATAGTCTGAGCCCCCAGGCCCAGTGACTGATTCCCCCAAGCCTAAAAAAAATTCATAACTGTACCCTCTGTAGAGTCTACTATGTTCATGGATGTATTTAGAGCATATGTAAAGAAAACTACACCAAAACGTTTTCTGTTATATGTTGTGTGTGTGTGTGTGTGTGTGTGTGTGTAGAGTTATAGTGTTATATAGTCCCATTCACCTTCCTGCACATATAGAGCTTACTGGCCATTGCAGGATTGGGTGTGCAGTAGTATTTAACACTATTCCCTTTGACTCTTATGCTGCTCATAGTGTCTTCTTTTGCCTTGGTCCTTTTGTGATGAGCATCCCTTTGTATAATGCCTTACCCTTCACTCAAGTTAATCCGTGTCTACGCTCTAGTTAGCGATTTCTTCTCCCTTTGCTTCCTACTACTTGTAACATCAAAGAATGTTTCTTTCCAAGTGTCAACCCTTCCTTGGATTTTTGTAATAGCAGTTCTTATACAGTATTTGTCCTTTTGTGATTGTCTAATTTCACTCACTATAATGTCTTTGTGATAGTTAACTGGGTCAGAAAAAAAGATGTGGTAGTGTACCTCTGTAAATAATATAGCCTTATCATTTGTATAGGGTGATTTACTCAGTCCTATAGAACTGCTATGAGTTAGAATCAACTTGACAGCAATGGATAATTCTAATTTTTCCAATCTTATGGTTAAAATTTTGTACTTAATAACAAATTGTGCTTCTCTTATTATTGGGGAGGACAAACATGGTCTAAAAAGGATTTTTGTTGTTGTATGCCCTTAAGTGGATTCCAGTTCATAGTGACCCTATAGGACTGAGAACTGACTCAGAATTCCCAAGGCTGTAATCTTTACAAAAACAGACTGTAATATCTTTCTCCTGTGGAGTGACTGTAGAGTTACAACCACTGAGATTTTGATCAACAGCTGAGTACTTAACCACTGGAGCACTTCCTTCTAAGAAGGATAGAAAGTCACTTTTTGGTTAACTAAAACCAAACCACACACACTTACCTTGAGTCAATTGCAAATCATAGCGATCCTATACGACAGAACAGAACTACTGGCCTTGTGGGTTTCTGAGGCTGTAAATCTTCATGGGCGTAGAAATCCTAAACTTTCTCCTTTGAAGTGGCTGGTGGATTTGAACTGCTGACCAAAAAGTTAGCAGCCTAATGCATATGCCACTATGACACTAAATGGTTAGGATGAATGAATTGTCCATTATGCAGGCCCAGGCCCATCCAGGCTACACAAATGTCCTTGGATATAAATGGGAGATACTATTCCTCAGATTTTCTTAAGGAAGACAATGCAGTTAATATATTCACAATCAAACAGAGCTGGGTTTGAATATTAGCTATGCCACTTTTCACTGTGTCCCTGTCTTAGTTACTTAGTGCTCCTAGAACAAATAGAAATTTATTATGTCATAGTTCTGGAGTCCAAAAGTTCAGGTAAGTATCTTGGCAGTTTTTATTGCTTTCTTGTTCATAGTCCTGGGTATTCCTTGGTGTTTCTTGATTTGTATGTGAACCTGTGTCTGTCTTCCCGCTGTGTACATACATGTCTCTGTATCTAATTGCCTTTCTTATAATACAAAGCTGATTAGATTTAGAACCCACCATTCTTGGATATGTTATAAAGAACAGCAAAAAAATTTATTTCTAAATAGGATTGTCACATTGGGGCATGGGACATTATTCAAACTTTAATAGTGACTCTAGGTAAGTTTAGTAATCCCTGTGGCTCAGTTTCCTTCTCCTTAAAAGGGAATAGTAATTCTTAATTTATGAGTTTAGTTGTGATGATCTGAGATGATATTTATAAATGTACTTGACA
Organism: Echinops telfairi; assembly: GCF_000313985.2. Taxonomy (NCBI): domain Eukaryota; kingdom Metazoa; phylum Chordata; class Mammalia; order Afrosoricida; family Tenrecidae; genus Echinops; species Echinops telfairi. The sequence goes on from NW_022103923.1 coordinate 6,472,797, forward strand.
TATTTTAGGTGCTCCTTGTTATTAACCAATCTTATTTGGGGGGTATAATAACCTGCAGGATCTAGAATATTTGGGAGGAGTAAGTAAGGGAGGAGTGAGATGTGAGAAAAAGACTCTGTACTTGAGGGGTTGAGATAGGAGAAATTTTGAGACTGGTGGCACTCATAGAGAAGTGTAAGAAAGGTGTCAGCCAGTAGAATATCATCCCAGCTCTTAAGCCCTAGTCTTGTTAAAGAAAACCCCACATCAGGAACTGGGGAAAGAGAGTGGGAAGCTAGAGAAGGAATGATGAACAAATGAACTATTGTCTGAGAGCAAATAAATTGGGAATATCTTTAGACTGAGGTGAAACAAGTGATCACATGAAAACTAATAGAAAACCACACAGTTTATTCTACTACAGTGGCTTGCTTATTATTACGATGCTGGAAGTTTGTCATTGGTATTTGAAATACCAGCAGCATCACTTATGGTGTATAGGTATCAGTGGAGCTTGCAGATTAAGACAGACTAGGAAGGAATGCCTGGCAATTGGCTTCCAAAAATTAGACAATGAAGACTCTCTGTTCACAAGCGAGTATTATTCAGTATAGTGCTGGAAAATGAGCAGCCTAGGTTTGAAAGCACTCAAAATACACAGTGGCTACAACAATAGATTAGATTATACCAATGATTATGAATATAGTGCAGGACTAGGAAATTTTTCTTTTTTTTTTGTATTAGGCTAGGTTCTCTAGAGAAGCAAAAACAGTGGCACTTACATATGTATGGATATGGAAAGAACCTTATATAAAGAAATGGCTCACACAATTGTGGAAGTGGGTAAGTCCAGTTGGGTTCAAGTCTGTGGGGTGAGACAGATGTAAGCTAGAGGCTTCTCCTGACCCTGTAGCTGCAGGTTGATGAACAGAAAGCAAAAAGATGAAACAGGAAGACTATAGGCTGATGGATGTTGTGCTGAATGACTTTAAGGTCTGCTGAATGAATCCAAGGTCCTAGTCTGGGCACACTTCTTCCAAGACACCAATTTGTCCATTTAGCCACCCATGGTACTTTCACTATTCTTCTCTAGCACCACAATTCAAATGCATCAATTCTTTTTTAAAGAATCATTTTATTGGGGGGGTCATACAACTCTAATCACAATCCATACATACATCAATTGAATAAAGTATATTTGTACATTCGTAACTCTCATCATTCTCAAAACATTTGCTCTCCACGTAAGCTCCCGGCATCAGTTCCTTATTTTCCCCCTCCCTCCCTGGTCCCCCTTCCTCATGAACACTTGGTAATTTATAAATTATTATTTTGTCATATCATACACTGTCCGACGTCTCCCCTCACCCACTTTTCTGTTGTCCGTCTCCCAGGGAGGAGGTTATATATAGATCCTTATCATCGGTTCCTCCTCTATACCCCACCCTCCTTCCACCCTCCTAGTATCACCACTCTCACCACTGGTCCTGAAGGGACCATCCATCCTGGATTCCCTGTGTTTCCAGTGCCTATCTGTACCAGTGTACATCCTCTG
>NW_022103923.1:6476403-6477593 GCF_000313985.2 Echinops telfairi
AAAAAATATCCTTTCTTTTCATTACACTAAAGATGTCTTGTCCAGGAGATTTACCCGTTTATCTCTCATCTGCTGCTTCCATGAGCATTAATTATGGATCCACGTTAGACAAAATCCTCCACAACTTCAGCCTTTTCTCCATTTAGCATGATGTTATTTATTCATCAATTTGTGAGGACTTTGCTCTTCTTTACATTGAGTTGAAATCCATACTGAAGGCTGCAATTTTTGATCTCCATCAACTTGTTATTCAAGTCTTCCTCACTTTCTGAAAGCAAGATTGAGTCAACTGCATACAGAAGGCTCCTATGAAGAAGGTGTCAGATTTCCTCCAATACTAATGACACATTCTTCTTCATAGAAGACAGCTTCTCTGATGCTTTTCTCAGTGTACAGATTAAATAAGTATGGTTATCAGTGTGTCTATATGTAAATACATGTATTCATAAAGATAGAGTTATTGGCCTATGTACTTATATGTATATAGCAATACACTGAGGTAATTGTTGGCCCTGCGGCAAACATTCCTTGGGTGAGGTCCAAGTACTATGGCAGGGGCCAGACCAAATCCAGGGATACATATGGTAGCCATCTAAAAAGGAGGGGGGACAAGGCATGGGTAGCAAAGGAACAGGGCACTAATCCACCCAAAGGGAGGATGTTGTTTAAATCTCCATTAGCGAAAGAGTGACCAGTTTTCAACCCGGTGCTCCAAGCCGTGAATGCAACATACCAGCATGAAGCAGGGAACCAATAGAGAGGTCTGAGGGGCGGGCCCCAATCCCAACTATGTAGACAGCTCTCCCTTCCCTCAGAAGAATTCACTTCAAATGACAGCACTGAAGCTGCAGCTCAGGGAGAGGGAAATGTATGATCAGAGCACACAGGAGCAAACCAAAGCTGAGGGAGAGAGAGTGGAGCACACCCTCGCCCACCAACCCCTGAAGATGATATTCCTTCTCAGAGCAGCCAGTGCACATAGAGGATCACAGGGCCAGCCCCACCACAAGATACAACGTCTCTCACTGACTCATAGCGCTACGGTGGCCAACACTGGAGACAAAGTGTGGGAATTGTGCTTGATCTGACCCCACCAAACTGAAGCGAAACACTAAGGGGAGCAGCAAGGGGAGCAGAGCAATGAAGTCCCTGAGGAATACCAAAAATAGACCGTGCAGCCAGGGCATGCC
>NW_022103923.1:6478747-6502266 GCF_000313985.2 Echinops telfairi
GAAACACATGGAATCCAGGACAGATAGCCCCCTCAGAACCAACAATGAGAGTAGCCATTACAGGAGGGTAAGGGGAAGGTGGTGGGGAGAAAGGGGGAACTGATCACAATGATCTACCTATAATCCTATCCCACAGGGATGGACAACAGAAAAGTGGGTAAAGGGAGACATTGGTCAGTGTAAGACATGAAAAAATTAAAATAATTTATAAATTATCAAGGGTTCATGAGGGAGGGAGTGGGGGAGGATGAGAAGCTGATACCAAGGGCTCAAGTAAAAAAATGTTTTGAAAATGATGATGGTAACAAATGTACAAATGTGCTTGACACAGAGGAAGGTTGGATGGATTGTGATGAGTTGTATGAGCCCTCAATAAAATGATTAAAAAAGAGAGAGAGATAAGAGTTCATGACACATGGAATCCAAGAACAGGAATGAGAGTAGTGATACCAGGAGGGTAGGGGGAAGGTGGAGAGAGGAGGGGAGGAAGAGGTAACTATTCACAATGATGGACAGATAACCATCACCACCACCCTAGGGGGAGGAACAACAGAAACTACCACAGCCCTGCCTCTTGATCCATGCACAAACTCTGCATGAGCACAATGAAGTATTCTGGACTCCCCTTTCTTTTCAAGCTTATCCACAATTTATTATGATCCACACAGTTGAATGCCTTAGAATTGTCAAGAAAACACAAGTAAACATCTTCTGAAATTCTTTGCATTGAGCTAAGATCCATCCGTCATCAGCAATACTTGCCCTTGTTCCATGTCTTCTTTAGAATCCAGCCTGAACTTCTGGCAGTTCCCTGTCAATGTACTGCTGCAACTATTGTTGGATGATCAGTCAGTAGTAGTGATCCTTTAAAAACAGAAATCAGATTATGTTTTTCTTTGCTTAAACTCCTTCAATGGCTTCCTATGTCACTCAGAAAAATACCTGATATTTTTACTGCGACCTACGAGGTCCTCAATGACAGGCCCCCTAGTCACCTCTCTGACCTCATCACCTATCTTTCTTTACTTCTGTCATTGTAATCCTGTTGCCCTCATCTCCTTTGCTTTCTCCTGAGCTCTCTCCCTAGGCAGGCTTCCATCCTAAGACTTAGTATTTGCTTTTGCTTTTAGCTGAGAAACAGGCCATAAAGGTGTCATTACACCTAATTAAAAATGGCATTTAATGATTACTCACTGGAGGAGTTTTATTTACTTGTGAGGTCTGATTATCTTGAACTAGCAAGCAAAGCCATGGAGTTATTAATTATTTTTGAACATCTTTCTTATGTAAACAGACATTCTCCATATAGCAGTCAAAATACAGAGATTAAATGTAGAATTGGAGCTAGGGCTACATTCTTCTACTATTAGATGCAACAATAGTGATTTAATTTTAGTATTGCAACATTATTCACCATGTTAATTAGTGCTAATCATTTGAAATTTACTGGTTCTGTAGCTTTGTTTGCATTTAATTTGTAAATTAGTTTCAGTTTTAGAGTTGAATTAAGGCAATAAGCTTAAGGAATTTATTTTTCATTTTGTTTGTTCCTATTTAAGTAACATTATAATAAAAATAATAAGACAAGATTGGGTGTGGTAACATTTCTCCTTTAAAAGAGGTCTACATATTAAGTAAAATTTGAAAACATATTTTAGGTGAATCAATGATGGTTTTTTTTATAATAAAATTTCCTATAAGTGAGAAAGCAATGAGCTCTAAATATTTAAGGCCAAAGGTAAAAAATAAAAGTATTGATAGCTCATTTCACTAATAACATAAAGAACTACAGAAAAATAAATGAATGAAACTGAAAAACAAAAGAAGACAAAACATTTCCTGACTAAGGAAGTATTAAGCATCAAGAGCCAGGAAATAAGTTTATATTAATTTTCCAGACTGTGCTTTCCATCCCTCCATCCCACTAAATACCTGAAGATGAAATAAAAAAGTATGGAAAATATTGAGTTAGGATTTTCCTATAAAACGAAATATATTCTCATTTTTTTGACTCTGGAAAAAGTAGTTCTCATAAAGAGATGGTGTTCCAAAAGTTAGTGCCAAGAATACATAGTGACCGCAAGACCACATCAAACTTCAAAGCACCTCTAAACATATCCTTCATTTAAAATGGAGATTTGGAAACTTCCACAATTTCCTCATAATTTGACAGAATTAATATTTCCTAAAACATAGTAACATTCATTGAACACTTGGCCAAGTTCATTGTTTGATGTTATTTAGAAACAAATTGAAGTAGGTAGAATTCCAAGATGATCCCCCAAGTTTCTTGGTCCTTTAGTGTGCACACACCTTCTCAAAGTTAACCAGTCAAACATTAATTTAGGTGGTGCTGTGAAAAAGGGACTTTGTGCAGATGTCCTTAAGGTTCTAAATAAGTTGACTTTAAGATCATTCCAGTGGGCTTGAGCTAATCACTTGAGTCTTTTGCACAGGGAGAGTGTTCTCCAGCTGGTTTGTGAACATCCAGAAAAGAACATCAGAGATACATGCTCCAGCTGGCCTGGAAAGAAAGTAAATATTATGAGATGTTATATTATGAGTTCCCCCTCCCTCAAAAGATAGATTGAAGTTCAAACCCTTAGTCCCTATAAATGTGACCTAATTTGGAAGCAGGGTCTTTCAGATATAATTAGTTAACACAAGGTCCTACCAGAGTAGGATAGGCTTTAATCTCTTTATGACTTGCATTCTTACAAGAAGAGCAGAGGCAAGGATAAGGAAAAACTATGTGAAGACAGATAGGTGCAAGGGAAGACTGAGGCAGAAATCTGAGGCAAAGAAATTTCTGGGCCCAGCAGAAGCTAAAAAGGCAAGAAAACATTCCTCCTATAGAACATGGCCCTGATGACACTCTGTGTTAGATTATCTAGCCTCTAGCACGTGAGAGAGAAAAATTCTATTACCATACTTGTGTATAAGCCGAGTTTTCCAGCATATTTTTAATGCAGTTTTTGTGGTAAAATTAGGTGCCTCGGCTGATATTTGGGTCGACTTATACTTGATTGAGTATATATGATATTTCATGGTACTTTATTAGGATGCAAATATTTAAGTAAGAGAGCCTATGGGGACCACATGGCAAGAAACTGTCGACAACATCTACAAAAGCTAAGAGCATTCCCTGATGATAGCCAGTAAGAAAACAGAGCCATAGTCTACAACCTTAAGAAACTGAGTTCTACCAACAAAAAGCTTTGAAGAGGACCCAGAGCCCAGAGGAGAACCACAGTTCAGGTTGACACCTGGTTGTCAGGCAGGTAAGACCCTGACCAAAGAACCCAGTCACATTGAGCCTGGACTTCAGACTGACAGGATTTTGAGGTAATACTTTGACATTACTTCTAGCTTCTACATTTGTGGCAATGTGCTATACAGCAATAGAAACATCTTTTGAATTATGATTGTTTTCATTTTGGATAATGCTTCTAGAACTGGATTTTTTCATGCTCCACTCTATGAAGCCTCTTGAGCAATCAAGTTGCTGGGTCTCATGGTCTGCACTTCCCAGTTAGAGATGTTATGCTATGGAGCTGAGGTGGGTGTATAAAACAGCCTCAAGCTCTAACATCACACACTCCCACTGTACATACTGATATTTAATAGTTTTGTTTGAATAATGCATATCAATTTGTTTTGTGCCTTTGATCTATTTACAGATTCCCGAAATGGTTGTTTTAGAGCTTTTTGACCAGTTTTATTTCTATTTTGGGGGAAGGAGGGAGAATTTGATAAACTCTTCATACAGCTTTTCTAGAAGCCATGCCAAGTCATGGCCTTCTATAGTTGTATTTGCCATAGACAACACACTCAAATTGGAAACCTTTCCAAATCATAGCAGATTAATCTCCAAAGTAGTAGCTGCATGTCTTGGATGAGTCAAGGATGAGTCAAGACCAACTGAATACCTCCTTAATACTTCATTTACCTTCAAAAGGGGGAGTGCAGAGACTGAACAGAATTCTGTATTCAGAAAGGATGAGAGGAGTGTATTCAGAGAGGATGACCCAGAAATTTGCCATTCTACATATCAGTGAATGTGAATGTTGGGGTGGATGGGAGACTCACACAACCATGTGAAGAACAATCTTCAGAATGGGGAGATGAGATGAATGGGGGAACATTTTGCTTCATATCTGTGGGAAATAAGAGGATGGTAAATCACCTGTGAATCACAGGTGATATACCATCTTCTTATTTGGGTGTTGTCTATGGCAAATACAACTATAGAAGGCCATTACTTGGCATGGCTTCTAGAAGTTTTAAAGGCTTGTAGTTAAACATCTACCAGGGAAGCAACAAATTCCCCATGGAAGAAGCATACCACCCTGTGTGATCATTCGGTGTCGATGGGAAGAAGTATCAGAAGCTCAAAAACAAGCAACCAAATTGATGTGAAGGGGTGTGGATGTGTTAGTTAGCTACTAGCATAGGGACTGGGGCATCCAATACACGTGCTGAGAAGTTCGAGCTTCTGGCCATGAAGGGGTGATAGACCTGGGTGGGAGCCACACCTGGATTGGCCTATCTAAGCCAGGTGAATTTGATTCAGCCAATGGGGTCGACCAGGGTCATTCACCACACCGCTCACAGAATAATTGAAAAGGCAGGAGCCCGGAGCCGACCGCGTGACTTTCTGAGCAGCTTCTCGGGAGACTGCATGGGGCGAGGAGCTCTGCGGTTGCCTGCATAATCCTGAAACTTCTCTCATAAAACTCACTTGGATCACAAACCAGTCTTCGGCGTGAATTCTTTCTCACGCAGAGAGATCTAATAGATGCAGTGGAGATCCGAACCCCATTTGTAAGATAATTGGACAGTCCCTCTTAGAAGGGCCACATGGAAGGGATGGTAAATCCAGGGTATGGTATAGCACTGATGAACCACATACCTATCCTCTAATTCTTTGATATTTCCTCCCCTATCATTAATCATGATAGATTTGTGCATGTTCATTTGTATATTTAAGATCATAAGTCAAGATAGATAACCCTTCAGAAACTAACAGTAGTAATGATTCCCAGAGGGTACAGGAAAGGGGGAGGGGGAACAGGGAGCTGATAACATTGATTCCTTATAACCCCATTCGATGGGCTTGAACAGCAGAATTTTATGTGAATGGATATGTTGGATTGTGCAAGATATGGCAAAAAAACCCAAAACCTCAACAAGTTATTATAGGGGAAAAAAGTAAAATAATGGTTCCTGGGGGGTATGATGGAGGAGGAAGGGGATAAAGCGGAGCTGATATCAAGGAGTTCAAGAAGAAAGAAAATGTTTTGAAACTGATTGTGATAGCAATTGTACAATACTGCTTGATGTGATTGAAATATGGAATGTTATGATATCTGTAAGAGTTCCCAATAAAATGATTAAAATTTTAAACAATAAAAATAAATACAAGTTTTGAAAGGTCCAATAAAAAAAATTCAGTGCCTGTTTGTTCATGGTTTGACTCTGGTTTCTTTGTCTTGGCAGTAAATATATATAACCATAAAGCTAGGCATCCTTCAGAATTGGCTAAGGAGATGGTTTTTTTGGTGTTTGGGAGGCTCCATGTATCTGAGTGAGTGAGTGTGTGTGTGTGTGTGTATTGTGCCATAGAAAATCCCTTCCCACACAAAGCTTCAGGGGACCAGAGCCACGGTATGAAAATGTAGCTCTTTGATGTGCAATTTCAATCAATGACTGACTCCTGCATATAAAAAATGGAATGATATATATTTTTTACCTTACCAGTCTTAATTCATAGGTTCCAATGCTAATGAAAGCTGTTGTTTCCTCGCCCTGATGTTGCTCCTCGTTTTATGCACTGTCTCTTGTTTATTTTACTAATTACCTGTGCAATAACACAGTGTCTAAATTGGTCTAAAGACAATCGCTCTAAATTAAAAAAAACAAACATGAGAAGTAATCTCCTGTAAATGCTTGCCTTAAAAATGAGGGTGAGCATTTAAATAATTACTATGCAGGAACTGTATGCAGATTGCAAAACAAAGGCCTGAAGGGAGCAACAACTCACATAACCCCATGTTGAAGAAAAGGTAAAAACCACAACGATTGCTTTTGTTTCATCTTTTTGAGTCTTAGCTGATGTTTAAGAGAGGTCATTTTGCAGCTTCAGGGAGCACTCACCTCTCAATTTCAGGCAATTGTCAGAACCATGTACTGGAGGAATTCAAGAAGAGGGCTCCAGAACTCTGTTCTAAACAATGTAGTAGAGAAGCTAGGCGTCTTTAGTTTTTCATGACTAAGCTCTGTTCATTTTGTGAGCAAATGTCAAACTAAATGATAGAAATACAGCCTAGAAATTGACTCCAGAGAGCAAATAGCAGGGTAGGTCCAGGCAGTGATAACTTAGTACTATAGTCAGCTTTAATGGAAATGGAGCCTCTAGCCAATCTTAATACATAACATAGCATAAAATATATGTCTGTCAGTCTCCCCGGTATGAAAACTAGAGAAGACACAAGAGCTCAAGGGAGACAATGGTAGGCCTCACAGAGGGGCTCAAATTACTTGGCTTGTGGGGGTTGAAGGCTGTGGGGAAGGAATGATCTCATGTATATTTTTAGTGTTTTTAATAAGTGACTATCTCCAGCCGTACTCTGGTGGCTCTTGGAAAAGTGAAGGGGAAAGGGAGAGGCTGGATTTATAGGTCTACAGGGGAAAACTCAGTTGTGTTTGTTTTACACTGATTACTCCTTCCTTTTTCTGTGGACGGTAGTGCAGCAGGGAAGAGATAAGATGCATCTAATCAAGGCATTTCACAGAATGCCATATTTGAGCGTCATGGTTCGGACCCCATTCATCTCATCCCCTTTCTCACCCCCTCCAGCCCAAGGCACATTGGTAGGGATGGTTGTCCCTGTCCCCATGCTTAGGAGCCATGACTACCCTGTGGCCCGTTGCTGCCAACCACTTGACTGCAATTTTCTGCTGTCTCAGTATGTTTGGTGCCTCAGCCAGGGAATCCTGCTTGGAAATCCTGCTTTGTTTTTAATTCTTTCCCACTACTAAGTCTTCTTATTTGAGTTCTAGTTCCACTTATGAGCTGCATAGACATGTGGCCTCTATGACTCACTTTTTCAGCTTGTATAATAGGAAGAAGCAGTCATGTTTTGGGTCCAAATACCGGTTTGCTGACTTCAACTCTAAAGGTTGTTTTATGGCTCACTACAGATCTCCTTGCTTTTCTGGGACCGTGGGCCCACCCTTTTCTTTAATAACAGGATTGACATCTTCTGGAAATTTTTCAAGTGGTTCGTTCTCTAAATAAGAATCCTCGGGTGCATCAAAACGACCTTCTGGTAACTTTGGCTTTTTAAGGGGTTGTTTGATGGATTCAGACTTCCCTCTTTGTAAAGAATTTGTTTTCTTCAAAAAATGCTGCAGAAGGGATGATCGTGCAGCTCTCCACGTGATGGGCCAGGCATGGCCTAGAAACCCAGCCAGGCCTGATGCACTCATGGTGCTGAATCGCACCCATGCTTTTCCAAACCATATTTTTCCACCTCTCTTAAGAAAACCTGTTCAAAGTACTTCCTATCATTCCATCAATGTGAATAATTCTCTCTACTTCTTGTTCTTTTTATTGTGCTAACTCTTCTGTGTCTTAGCACACAGCTGAGCATATATCCAAGCATGCACACTTGTATACACACATGAGCATACACACTCATACATCACATAGCCCCCAAACAGTGGCCCTTTTGAGTAATACTATTTGATGCTATGCTGAGAGCAGAGTCTCAGTATAAATTCTGAGCAAAGTGACACTTCATCCTTCTTTAACAGTATTGTCTTTTGTTTGTTTGTTTTGCTTTTCAGTACGGTGTTTTTTCGGTGTAAGTGCTACTGGGCATTATGGAATTATCCCTTCATCTCATCCAAGCATGAGTACAAGTGAGATCGTCTGGAGAGTCAGTGGGCATGGAATCCAACTTGAATTATTTCCCAAGGTTTTTCAGAATAAATGCGGTCTACACAGATGCAACTACTTGCGTTGATGTTACTGTCACTTGTGAATATATAAGCATGTTTACCCTTGCCCAGTCTTTCAATTATTTTATAAGCCTCTTTTAGAACCTAAACTCTTTTTATACTTTTGATGCTCCTTTTAATACTGTCTACAGAAACATCAAATAATTTGAAAAACGTATTTTACACCTCAACTTAGTACACACGCATATAGACAAAAAAAGTTTGCAGTTAGATTCAATCAAGTTGGTTCCAACACATAATGACCCTATCTATGTCAACAGATGGAGACACGGGCTGGTCCTGTGCCATCTTCTCAAGTGTTGGTATATTTGCGCCTATTCTTGCAGGCATTCTGCTAATCCATCTCCTTGAGGGTCTTCCTCTTCCTCACCGACCCTCTCCTTTACCAAGCATGATGTCCTTTTCCAGGAACTGGGACTTCCTGATTGCATGTCTCACCATCCTTGACATGAAATCTCTTCATCCTTGCTTTTAGTGAGCATTCTGGCCATACTTTTTCCAAGACAGATTTTTCGGTTCTTATGAGAGCTATGGTGCTTTCAATATTCTTCACCAACACCAGAAGTCAAACACATCATTTTTTCTGTAGTCTTCCTTATTCATTGTCAAACTTTCACATGCATATGAGACAATTGAAAGTACCATGGCTTGGACCAGGCACACTTTAGTCCTCAAAGTGACATCCTTGCTCTTCAACACTTTAAAGAGCTTCTGTGCGGCAGATTTTCCCAATGTAACATATCATTTTATTTCTTAACTACTGCTTCTATGAGCATGGTCCAAGTAAAATGAAATAATTGACAATCTCTACTGGTCTCGTTATGAGGATTTTTGTTTTCTTTTCATTAAGTTGCAATCTATACTGAAGACTGAAGGATTTAATATTCATTACCAAGTGCTTCAAATCCTCTGTGTTTCCAGCAACCAAGATTGTGTCATCTGCATATTTCAGGTTGTTAATAAATCTTTGTCCAATCCCGATGCTGCATTCTTGTAGTCCAGCTTCTCTGATTATTTGATCAGCAAACAGATTGATTAAGCATGGCGAGAGGGTACAATCTTGACACACACATTTTCTAATGTTTAATCAAGCAATGTTCTCTCTTCTGTTTAAACGACTGCTTCTTATTCTATGTACATGTTCCATATGAGCACAATGAAGTGTTCTGGAATTTTCATTCTTTGTAATATTGTCCATTGTTTGCAAAAATTCGTACAGTCAAATGCCTTTATATAGTCAAAAAAGCACAAGTAAATATATTTCTGGTATTCACCACTTTCAACCTAGATCCATCTGATTTCAGTAAAGATATCACTTATTCCATATGCTCTTCTGAAATCAACTTTAATTTCTGGCAGCTCCTGGTCAAGGAACTACTGCAAACCTTGCTGAATGATCCTCAGCAAAACTTTACTTGTATGTGATATTGATAATATTTTTCATTCATATTGATATTCATTTGGGTCATTTTTCTGCCAGTCAGTTGGCCTGATAACTGTCTTCCAACTATCTTGGCATAAATAAATGAGGTCTTCCAGTGCTGCATCAGTTTGTTGAAACATTTCTATTGGTTTCTGTGATTTCTTGGAGGCGTACTTTCCAGTAATGCCTTCAGTGAGGTTTGAAATTCTTCCTTTGATACCATTGGTTCTTGATCATACGATACCTTTTAAAATGGTTCAATATGGACTAATTTTTTGGTACAGTCACTGTACATTCCTTCCATTTATTTTGTTACAAGCTATATCATTCAATATTTTGTCATAGAATCCTTCAATATTGCGAGTTGAAGTTTGACTATTTTTTCCAGTTCTTTCAGTTTGAGATAAGCTAGATGTGGTCTTCTTTTTTGATTTATGACTTTATGTCCTTGCAAATTTCATTATAATACTTTGTCTTCTCAAGATGCTCTTTGAAACGTTCTCTTCAGCTCCTTTTTATCAATTTTGCTACTCTATGTTCAAAAACAACTTTCACTGTGTCTTTCTAATTTTGATAGTTTTCTTTTTTTTAAACGACCTTTTGCTTTCTTCATGTATAATGTTCTTGGTGTCACATCATAACTCCTCTAGACTTTGATCATCGGTGTTCAATATGTCAAATCTGTTCTTAAGATGTTCTCTAAATTCAGGTGACACATACCTGAATATTTTGGGTGAATTTTGGCTCTCATGGACAAGTTTTAATTTTCTTTAGGGTCAGTCTAAACTTGTATATGAGCAGCTGATGATCTGTCCCACAGTCAGACCCTGACCTCTTTTTGCCTAATGATATTGAGGACCTCCATCATATCTTTCCATGTGGGAGAAAGGCAGGGCTTTCTACTCTTGAAAAGAGTTAAAGTCTCAGAAATGTACAGGGACAGTGAGTTTGTCCTATTGGGTAACTATTAGTCAGCATCAGTTTGATGGCAAGGAGTTTGGATTTATCATTTCTTCCCACAGATGGAGTTAATTTGATTCATGTGTATTTCATCTCGGGAAGTTTACATGTGTAGTCGACATTTATATTGTTGAGAAACCCATTTGTAATAAAGAGATCATTGGGCTTAAAAAATTCTATCATGTGATCTTCAGTTTTGCTTCTTTCACTGAGGCAATGTGGTTTCCAATCATGGATCCTTTTGTTTGGTTTCCAACATTTGCATTTCAATGGCTAGTAATTATCAATGAATCTTGATCAATTTCAGACTGAAGAAGTTTGTAGAATTCTTCTATTTCTTCATCACTAGCTTCAGTGGTTAGTGCATATATTTGAATAATGGTTGTATTAACGGAACTTCCTTGTCGGCACAGAGCTAGTCTCCTATGACAGACAGTATTGTACTTCCAGATATATCTTGAAATGTTCCTTTTGGCTATGAATGCAAAGTCATTCCTCTTGAATTAATTGTTTCTAGTATAGTAAACTAATCTCTCAACCTGTCAGAATATTGTGCTTTGTGTTTTGCTGTGATGCTGGAAGCTATGCCACTAGTTTTATAAATACCAAAGGGTCATCCATGGTGAACAGGTTTCAGTAAATCTTTCAGATTAATAACTGACTAGGAAGAAGAAATAGACTGTCAACTCCTGAGGGATTAGCCACTGAAAACTTTATGAATACATGAACGAGTTAGTTAGTTTATTGTGCCAACCTGGTCGATAAACACATGTGGGGTTAATTGAAGGGCAGAGAGATAAATGGCTCAGTGAGCCTCCTCTTTCTAGTTCTAGGGTCTCTTGCTTTGTGATGGTCTCAGCAGGGTGCAGCTGCTTTAGCAGTTCCCTGCTTCAGCTTGCAAGGCTGACTTCCTGCAAGACACACCCAAGGAGAAGCCAGATGGACCTACCCAGATGCAGCCCTGGGTGCTGGAGCAGCCGTGTGGAGACCCCTGCCAGCGCTGAGATGTTTACACATTCACTGACTCAGCTTTCCTCCTGCAGTTGGCATCATTGCATCTGGTTTGTGAGATGGAGGAGGACTTTGTGGATTGGTGTTGGACATATGGGTTAATGTTGGACTTGTGGGCTTGAGCAGCACTGGGTTGGGATGTTTTCTTGATGTGAACTTATCCTTTATATAAAACTCTCTCTTATACATGAGTTTCTGTGGATTTGTTTCTCTAAAGTACCCAGACTAATACAATGAACATATAGGTTACACATTTTTTTTAAAACTATACTAACACTTCATATATGGTAAGTCAAATGCATTTTTAAACATTCCATCCCATCTCATTAAAAAAATAATAATTGTGGCAAACATTATTTACCAAACAATTTTCACCTTCTGGGCACACAGCTACCTGCATTTCCCAGTCTCCTTTGTCATTAGGTGTGTCCAAGACATTGAGTTCTAGCCAATAAAATGTGATCTGCAATGATATGTCCCTCTTTCATACCTGACTTATAAAACCTTACATTCCTCTCTCCAATCCATTGGCTTGAAGTAGACAAACAAAATAACCTTGAAATCCACATGTGTAAGATGCATTTCCTCAAGGTGGAGTGAGCCAGAGTTCCTGAATTGCTATTTAGAACACCCATTTTGAATTTAATATGAAGGAAATTGAGCTTCTATTTTCTATGATTTTTTATTGTGGCAAATATATATGTAACAAATATTTGACATTTCAGCATTCTTCACACATACAATTCAGTGGCATTAATTATACTCATGTTTTTCAGCTATCACCACTGTTTCTAAATTTTTTATCACCCTTAACAGAAGTGCAATGTCCTCTAAGCAATGTTACCCTTTTTCCTCCAACATTGAAACTGTGGCAATTGTTAATAATTTTTTGTCTCTGAACACTTGCTTATTCTAGATATTTCAGATAAGTGGGATCATGCAATACTGTCCTTTTGTGGCTGATTTATTTCACTCATTATAATGTTAGATTTTATTGTTTTGAACCATTATATTGGGGTTGTGTATTCCAGCAGTTAGCATTATCTTAATATAACCTCAGGAACTAAGCAACTGACTTTATTTTTAGCAGCTACCCATGTCATCTTTTCCATTTAATGTTTTTCAGAGAGATATTTTGCACAGCACCTGACACATTTCTCTGATTCTCCTTTTGATAGTAAGGTTTATTGTGCTAACTCAGCCAGTAGGACCATGTGGGCAGAGTTTAATCAGGTTGAAGCTTGACTGGAGGATGACCGAAATAAATAAAGACAGCTGCCATCCCATCTCCCTCTTACTCTCTGGTGATTTGACTAGTGTGCTGCTGCTTCAGCCAGTTCTCTGCCTCAACCTGTGTGCTACACTACCTGTGGGCCAAGCCAACCTGTGGATCATGTTGCTAGAGCTTGGGGCTCCTTTGAGACTAGCTTTGCCACACTGCTGGCTAGGACAGTGCTTGAGATTGAGGCTGATGGATCCTGTTGCTGTGCTTGAGTTTGAAATCCCATCAGGGCCTGCTTTGCTAAGCTCCCAAGCTGTTGGTGACCCACCCTGCTGTCGACTGCCTGCCTCGCCTGAGGGAAGATTCCACTGTCTGTTTTCTTGACTGTGGACCCATCAGCCCACGTGAGTTGAAGGACTCCCAGTATATTAACGCTTCCACAAAAGTGAGTTGAATTGAACCTTCTGTATTGCTATGTGGACTAATTAGCTGTTATATTCCTTTATGCTGTACAAACCTATCCATTCATATTTAAAATTATAAGTCTTCTGGTTTTGCTTCTCTAGGGCAGCCTGCCTAACAATTGGTACCAGGAGTTGTTCTAGAGAAATAAGATAATAAATATGGGTTTCCTGAATTGGTTCTCCAGCCTGATTAGGTGGTCAACAATTTCACCACCAATGAAGTGCAGGTGAGATGAGAAGCTCTGGGTGATCATGTGGTTGATATTTTCCAGGAAATTCGTTGGGATGAGAAGTATAAGGACGCTTATTGGCTGGTTCTCCCTACAATAGAAAATGTGATTAAGGAAAGTCAGGGCATTAATCATAAAGAAATGGGATTCTGAAACATGTGATGGGAACATATGGACTGATGATCCAGAAGAGGAGGATATTGAGCCCTTAGAGTCTATTGCGTCACTCCAGTCAATACATCCACCCCTCCCACCTGAGGGGATTAATCCCCTATCAGTTAAATAACTCACACTTGAGCATATTAACCAACCTTTTTAAGCTGAAATGTCACATGGGGCTGCATCTGGAGAATTGCTTGGGGGAGATGCCTTACAAGATATTGCTGAGAGGCTCCAGGAAACACCCTACTCTTTGTACCATAATGTGTTAGTTTAGGCTGAATAGGGAAACAAATTCAGAGACACTCATATGTGTGTAAGAGTGAGCTTTATATCAAAGAGCAATTGTATATTGAGAAAACATCACAGCCCAGTGCAGATCAAGTCCATAATTCTGATGTTAGCCCATATGTCTGACACTAGCCCATAAATTCCTCTTCAGACTCATGCAACATGTGCATTGATGCTGAATGCAGGGATATAACAGGCCAGTGAGTGGGAATTCTTGTGGATCCAGGGGCGGTAGACGCATCTCCAGGGCTCTGGCTGCCATCAGCGTGGCTCCATGGGCTTGTCAACAGGAATGTGTAGCACTGAAAGAGAGAGAGAGATAGAGATAGAGAGAGAGTGCCCAGATTCCAGGAAAGAAGGGAGGCTGTGACCTGATTGACAGGCTAGACTCCACCTCTGCATTCTATTTATCAAGCTGACATGAAATTATGTAACTACCACACTCTTGAACTCATCAGACACACAAGAAGTATTTGGTAATTGAAGAAATCAAAACACAAGAAAATATTGCTAAACAGACATTAGAGTATGGTTGTTGGTGTATGTCTATGGAAAATATTTATGCCCTATATCTAATGGCCACTGATACTTAACCTAATTATCTTGTGCTTGAAGCATATAATTGCTAAAAATAGAAACTGTTGATTTTGAAAATGAGAGGCTTATATGATATTCATGGAGATTTTCCACTATAGAATTTTGAACAAGGCACAAATCCCTACCTGAAATTAAGAATGAGTAAAAGAACTTTGTTAAGTATGGCCACAGTACACGCTGTCCTTTTTAATTGTATTTTCTGAGATCTTTGGGGTTTCATATGCTTTGATTATTACTTTTCAGCACTGGATAAACCCACAGAATAAGATTTGTCTGAAAGGAGGACAGGAACCCTGGACTTTCATGAATACTTTTATTTTGGGGGGAAGTAATACAAGACTTCAGACTGGCTCTTTCCAGTTGAGCCATGGCCTATGAAGCAAAACTGTAGTTCACTAAATTTTGTAAATTCTCAATGTACTGGAATGATAATCAGAAGGTTAAATCACAGGCAAATGACCTATTAGAGATATATTTAAACTGTCTCTTAGAAAACAAGAGCAGCATGTGAGTTGTGTAACAACCAAATATCTTGACAACAGAGTCAGAAAGAGTGGTCTCCTGCTCAAAGATAATGGTGGACTGCACAGCTCTGAATGTGTGCCACTCTTTGAAGTACTGGCAATAAGCCACCACACCACATAAAACTACTTAGCTCACTTCACTATGCTTTTCTCTAGTCTCCCATTTCAGGGCTTTGGCCTGTCATTCCCCCCAGTTTGGTTATTGCTCTTATATATCCACATTTTACAAATTTGTATCTATTTTAATTTTCCTCTGTTATCCATGACTGAACTGGCTCTATCAAGTTCAAAGCCCTGAAATAACCAAACAGGAAACCACATCGTGGAGAACTAATTTGATAAGTAACCCAAGTCCCCTGAGGCCCACAGATGGGGGGAGTGGCAGGGGAGAGGAGGAAGGGGTAAACACACCCATGAGATGCCTAGCCCATTCTCCCACCAGGACCAAGCCACTGATCTCACTGAAGACTTGAGTGGTCTCTGAACTTAGCAACTGGTGTGTACTACATATACCTGGCCCTCATGGAGCCTCCTCTTCCCTTGGCAAGCAAGTATCCCTCAACTTGTGCATGAACTCTATTCCTTCAGGACAGCTGGCTACTCAGCCCCACTCTACCCCTCAAATTACAAGACCTTCGGTCTCTTAGCTCTTGCAGGCCCACTCAACCCCCTAACCCTATCCCTGCCGGTCCAAGCACTCAAATGGACAACGCCACTCACTCGTAGGCACTGTTTCCAACTTCTCAACTGATCTCTGCCCTGAACATTCTTGAATTCCCCCAGGACAGAGTTTAGATCCTCAGCTCCCCACTCCCCACCTTCTTTAAAACAAATGCTTGTACTATTTTATAATTCCTGTAAATCAATATTATCTTTTCTTTCATACTTTTTAATAAAAGTATTTCTGACTATTTCTATAATCCTTTAAGTGAACGCTGGAGCCCTAGTAGTTATGAGTTGGACTGCAATCTGCAAGATCTGATGTCTGAAACCACCAGATGCTTCTAGGAGGGAGACAGAGGGGGATTTCCACTCCTGTGTAGAGTTATAGTCTCAGAAACTTACAGGGGCAGTTCTACCCTGTCCTCTAGGGTCACGATGAGTTGATATCAACTCAATGGCAGTGAGTGTGTTTGTTTGTTTGTTTGTTTTCAATAGAGCATACCCTCATCTTCTAGCCAATACTTCATTTAAACCATCTCAGGCTATTCAGAGTAATACTCTGTCCCTGGGGACCTCTTATGTCTCCCCCTTCCCCCAAGACCATCCCAATGAAATATACCCAGTTTTGCTACTTCCTCCCAGGATCTTTCTCACAGAACACTGCCACCCTCCTCCACATTCACCTTAGACTGGTGAAGCCACTCTATCTCCCAAACTACAAGAATTCCAGTCTCTTATCTCTTGCAACCTCATGCAAATCCTTCTCCTCTAGTCCAATGCCTGCCTAAACCTATTCCTGCCAGTTCAATCACTCAAATGGGTGCAACCATCCACTATAGGCACTGCCTGCCACGGCCTAACTGATTTCTGCCCCACACATTCTTGAGGGCAGAGTTTAGACCTCAGTGTCTTATACCCCCACCATTCTTTAAAACAAAATATTATAATATTTTTATAATTTATTAAATGGCAGTTTCTGATCTTTCATTCTTCTTTTTTTGTCTGTTGCTCTGACACTCCTTGTTCTCAACAATATGTTTTTGTTTTGTTTTGTTTTGGGTCTTCTGGTGCCTGCTACCTGATCCCATCAACACTCCATGATTACACAGGCTGGTGTGCTTCTTCCATGTGGGTTTGTTGCTTCCCTGATAGATGGATACCTGTTTAACTTCAAGCCCTTACGACCCCAGACACTATATCCCTTGATAGCTGGACACCATCAGTTTTCTTCCCCACACTTGCTTATGCACCCATTTTGTCTTCAATAATTATGTCAGGAAGGTGTACATCACAGAATGCCATGTTGTTAGAACAAAGTGTACTTGTGATGAGGAAGGACTTTAGCAGAGACCCAATGTCATCCACGACCTCAACGTATTGTCATATAAATATAAGTACACAGGCCAATGCCTCTATTTTTTATGAATTAATATATTTACATAAAGTGCACACTTATGTTTATACCTTTATCCATAGCTTTGATTTCCAGATCTCTCCTCTGTTACCTTTTACCTTCCTCCTGTCCCACCATGATACTTGCCCTTCTGCCTCTCAGTAATTCCTCTCAGTTAGATTGCTGTTGCTCCAACACCCCCATAATCTCTATGTCCTCCTCGTTGTTGATTTTAATTTCCTAGTTGTTCCCCTGTCTATGGCATTGTTTGTTCACTCCTCCTTTCCCCCATCTTCTCCTTCCTGCAAATCTCTCCAGAACTGTGGGTGCCATTGCTTTCTCCTCGAACTTACTTCCCATGCCTATCTTATATAGGTAGGCAAAACAACAATAACAGAGACAAAACAAAAAGTAAAAAACAGATTGAATAAGAAGAGGAAAAACCTAGCAAAAATACCCCCCCAAACATACACAATTCCAGGTCTGTCTGCTGACCTTTATGACTATCTCCCCATCGACAAAAGGACAAATTTTATGTGACCTCACTGTGTTAGTCTGGGTACATTAGAGAAACAAATACACATAAACTCATGTATAAGAGAGTGTTTTATCCCAAGGTTAAGTGCACATCAAGAAAACATCCCAACCCAGTGCTGCCCAATCCCACAAGTCCAACATTAACCCATATGTCCAACACCAAGCCACAAAGTCCTCTTCCGTCTCACAAAATACACTCAATGATGCTTACTGAAGGAGGAAAGCCGAATCAGTGAGCGTGTAAGCATCTCACTCAGCACTGGCAGGGGTCTCCACACGGCCAGTGCTGCATCGGGGTAGGTCCATGTGGCTTCTCCTCAGGGATGTCTTGCAGGAAGTGAGCCTTGCCAGCTGAAGCAGGAACTGGCTAAAGCAGCTCACCCTGGTCTGACCATCACAAAGCAAGAGACCCGAGAACTAGAAAGGTGAGGCTCACCAAGCCATTTATATCATTGCCCTTCAATTAACCCAACATGTGTTTATCGGCCAGGTTGGTGCAACAAACTTTAACTATATCAATCACTTACATAATAAGACAAGAATAAGCAAATATACCGAGCCCAAAATTTATTATTGTTTATCAAGATCAGGATCAAGAGGCAAAGGGGTTTATTAATAATGGGAAAAAATCTCATTGATTAAGGGTAGGTTTGAATAGCTGATTATTATAATTGTTGCTAATAAATTAATTATAAAAATATAGTTGGCAAAAGTTATATGTTAGATATATTTACAACAGCATGAAAATCTATCAAATGGTAGCTGCTAAATCTATTATGGACAAACATCTCATGGGATTTGTTCCCTTGGTTTGAAACTTCATGGTCATGTGGTATCCAATTAATTGGTCTCATAATGGGTTTAATGCTTTTTTACTACCTCATATCCTGACACGTGCCTCGAGTCTTAAAAGCTTGCTTGTGGTAAAAGAGGAAGAATGAGAGTCAAGAAAAGGAGAGAATGAGATGTGTGGCTAATTGTTTTCATGAAAAATTTCCACCTTTGCCATGAGGCCAGAAGAACTGGATGGTACTGAGTTGTCATTACTGATCAAATATTCTTTTTAAAAAATCATTTTATTGGGGGCTGATACAGCTCTTATAATCCATCCATCCATCCATTGGGTGAAGCATATTTGTTGCCATCATCATTTTCAAAACATTTTCTTTCTACTTGAGCCCTTGGTATCGGCTCCTCATTTTCCCTCCTTCCCCTACCTTCCCTCATGAACCCTTGATAATTTATAAATTATAATTATTTTTTCATGTCTTACACTGACTGATGTCTGCCTTCACCAACTTTGCTATTGTCCGTCCCCCTGGGAGGGGGTTATATATGTAGATCATTGTGATCAGTTTCCCTTTTCTCCTCCTACCTTCCCCTTCCCCTCCTGGCATTGCTATTCTCCTTATTGGTCCTGAGGGGTTTGTCTGTCCCAGATTAGAAGTGTTTTGAGCTCTTATCTTTACCCATGTACATGCTCTGGTCTAGCAGATTTGAAAGGTAGCATTGGGGTCATGATGGGGGGCGGGCAGGAAGCATTAAAGAACTAGAGGTAAGTTGTATGTTTCATTCATGCCATATTGCACCCTGCCTGGCTCGTTTCTTCCATGTGATCCTTCTGTTAGGGGATGTCCAATTGTCTACCAATGGGCTTTGTGTCTTCACTCCGCAATTCACCTCATTCACATTGATATGATTTTATGTTCAGGGTCTTTGATGTTTGATACCTGATCCCATTGACATCTTATGATCACACAGGCTGGTGCACTTCCTCCATGTGAACTTTGTTGCTTCTCAGCTAGCTGGCTACTTGTTTATCTTCAAGCCTTTAGGACCCCAGATGCTATCTTTTGATAGCTGGGCATCATCAGTTTTCTTTACCACATTTACTTATGCACCCATTTTGTCTTCAACAATCGTGTCAGGAAGCTGAGCATCACAGAATGCTCGGTTATTAGAACAAAGTGTTCTTGCATGGAGGGAGTACTTGAGTAGAGGACCAATGTCTTTGTGCTACCTTCATATTTAACATATAAATATGTACATATATCTATTGTTATATGTAATTATATTTACCTATGTACATGCCTTTATTTAGACCTCTATAAATGCCCATTTGCCACCAAGTTTTTTTCCTCCATTTCCTTTTACTTTCCTCTTGTCCCACTATCATGTTTGGCCTTCATTCAGGTTTCAGTAATTCCTTTTGATTACATTGCCCTTGATCAAGCCCTACCAGGCATACTATGCCCTCCTTCTCATCGATTTTATTGATCAAATATTCTATAGAAGAATCCTGATTAGTAGGGTGGAAATGCAAGACAGAATTTCAAATTTTTATGTAATCCAAAATTTCTGGAGCCATGGAAGCTGGATGAACCTCTGAAGCTTCCTTTAAATTTTAACCAAAAATATCCTCAGTCTTAAAATCAAGCAATAGTTTAACATAACTGGTAGAGTG
This sequence comes from Echinops telfairi, assembly GCF_000313985.2. Classification (NCBI taxonomy): domain Eukaryota; kingdom Metazoa; phylum Chordata; class Mammalia; order Afrosoricida; family Tenrecidae; genus Echinops; species Echinops telfairi. The sequence continues at coordinate 6,498,711 of NW_022103923.1, forward strand.
TATCTGCTTTGAGCTCTGGAAATTTAGAAGTCCTATATGGAATCAAATGGACAACAGCAATTCAAAAATGAGATAGAAAGCTTAGATATCATTAAATGTATATTAACAAAGGAGGAACAACTCAGAAAAAGGGTGCAAATGATGGCATAACTTGTAATGTAATCAATGTCACTGAGTTTTTTTTAAATCATTTTATTAGGGGCTCATACAACTCTTATCACAATCCATACATACATCAATTGTGTAAAGCGCATTTGTACATTCATTGCTCTCATCATTCTCAAAACATTTCCTCTCCACTTAAGCCCCCGGCATTAGGTCCTCATTTTTCCCCTCCCTCTCTGCTCCCCCATCCCTCATGAGCCCTTGATAATTTATAAATTATTATTTTGTCATATCTTGCCCTGTCCAACAGCTCCCTTCACCCACTTTTCTGTTGTCCGTCCCCCAGGGAGGAGGTCACATGTAGATCCTTGTAATTGGTTCCCTCTTTCCAACCCACTCTCCCTCTACCCTCCCAGTATCACCACTCACACCACTGGTCCTGAAGGGATCATCTATCCTGGATTCCCTGTATTTCCAATTCCTATCTGTACCAGTGTACATCCTCTGATCTAGCCAGACTTGCAAGGTAGAATTCGTATCATGATAGTGGGGGCAGGGAGGAAGCATTTAGGAACTAGCAGAAATTGTTGAATTGGCATATGCCCTGCTGCATATATTCTCAACAATAACAAAAATAAAGAGTTGAGATGCAAAAGAGATTTTAAAATCTTTGTTCTTCCATTTAATAGTTCCATGATCATAAATCTAAGCATCTTCATCTGTATAAAATGTATTTATCACCAATAACAGTACATATTTCATGAGGTTATTATAAATACTTTTAATAAATTCAATGGCTCACAATAGTGTGATCAATAATTAATCATGGGACAGGGCAGCACTTTGTTTTGCTAATACATAAGGTGCCATGAGTTGCAACTGATTTAAAGACATAGAACAACAACAACCCCCAGGTGCTGTGGTTTCTTAGCTACTGGCTTTCTGACTACCAGCGTTTTAATCCTTTCATTCTGCTTTGACCCCTGATAAGAAAATGTATTGCTACTCCAGATATACTGAATTAGAGTCTTCATTTTAACAAGATATTATGTGCACAAACACCGTTGAGTTGATTAAAAATCACAGTGACCCTATAGGACAGATTATAACTGCTTCACAGGGTTTCTAAGAATGTAATCTATGGAAGCCAACTACCCTGTTTCCCGAAAATAAGACAGTGTCTTATATTCATTTTTGCTCCCAAAGATGCACTAGGTCTTATTTTCAGGGGATGTCTTAATTTTCCATGAAGAAGAATACGGTACACCTTTATTGCATATTGTTTTATTAAAAGAGACCTCGCACTTCCTGTCTACTCTGGCTGCGCTGCGCCCAACAGTGAGCTGTGCGCTGGCACCCACAGCTACGGTCCAGAGTCCAGAGTTACAGTAGCTTCAGGGGGCCGTATTTTTGGGGAGGTCTTATTTTCAGGGGATGCCTTATATTTCAGCGAGAGGCAAACTGTAAGTAGGTCTAATTTTCGGGGAAACAGGGTACCACATTTTGCTCCTCTATAGGAGGCTGGTGGGTTCCAACTTCTGACCTTTTGGTTAGTAGTAGAGTTCCTTCTCTATTGTATTAGTGGTAAGCTTTTTGGTGGAGGCCATCCCAGGACACAAGCTGCTATCTGCTATCTGATTATTTATAAGACCTAATTTGGTCTCAGTAAACATTCTGGATACTATTGTCAGTTATTGCTAGACTATCTTCAGCTTAGTTATGCTGTTCCAAAAGAATATGAAAAAAATCAGTGACAGCTGGGATTTTGTTTTTATTCGTTAAGGCACACATGACTGTACTGCCTGTTAATTAGCCTTCAGGGAAGACCTCTTTTACTTTGTTTTCAGTGATAAACTGATGGCCATTTAAGCCTTGGACAAGGCAGCACCTTCACTGCAATTTTACTTGTCCTGTTTCCCCAGAAGATATAGTGGATACTTCCCAGTTGACTCTGTTGGTACCATAAAGAAGAGAATCTGGTACTTCTGAGAAAATCTGCCCATTCAAGCATCAAGGAGGGGCAGGACTGTCCTTTATTGAGTTCCTATTGTGTGTAATAAAAAATATAGCCTTCAGTGTGTATTACACCTCAACAGAAAAAGAATTGATGCCTTTGAATTATGTTTTTGGTGAGGAACATTAAATATACCATGGACTTCCAGAAGAGGGAACAAATCTGAGGCTTGGATGAAGTATAACCGGAATACTCCTAGAAAAGTTGAGACTTTGTCTCACATAATCAGGAGGGATTCGTCCCTGAAGAAGGACATAATGTTTTGTAGAGAGTCAATGAAAAAGAGGAAAACTCTTAACAATTGGAGTGGTTGCAACAACGGTCTAACTATGCAAAAATTGTGAGGATGGTGTCGAACTAGGCATTCTTCCATTCTTTTTTCACATGGGTAATGATTAGAGCAACCGTGTGTCAGGGACCTGGTGAGAAATTCTTCTAGCAGCCTCCTCAATTGATCTCATAGCCATGAGAAGTCACATGTGTTGGGTGAATTTGTTACCACACAGTTTATTTGGATACAGTGAAACCTGAGAGAGTCAGAACTTGATGGGACTTTCTTATTTTTCTGGATCTCAAACCGTCCCACCTTTGACAGTATGCATCATTACTATTCTAGCACACTTTAGTGAAAAAATTTGAGCTTACTTCTTTGACAGTTTTCTTCTTTACAGAGAGGTTCTGACTTTTGAACATTTTACTCTCTGACGTTCTTATTCTGATTCACATAAATCATCATGGCTCTCTTTGTTTTGGGGGCATGAGGCAAAGGCAGAGTTGTTAGAATCTATAGGTGAAATAACACAGCACATCTTTATTAGAAAATAATCTTAATGCCTGGCTCCTAAACTCTAGAACTTTGTGATACTTTGAAGCAGGAATGGTTTGTATATCTGAGGGATTTGCTATAGGGGATTAGTATGGATTTAAGGAGAATTCTATTAGGACCAGGGAAGATAAATCATACCATGATGTGAAATGCATACTTATTGACAGTTGTAAGTTCTAGCAGGCAATCTTTTTTTTATTACTTGATTTTCTCCATTAATCAACTTTATTGAGGTCTAGTTTCCATACCAAATTCATCCATCTTAAGTATACAATTTGTTGAATTTTGACAAATGTATACATTGGTGAAACCCCTACCATAATCAGATTGTGGAATATTCTCATTATCCCAGAAAATTACTTCATATCTCTTTGAAAATATTTCCCTTACCTCTGGCCTCAGGTAACCCCAATTCTGCATACTATCACAATACATTTGAATTACCTATCGTAAAATTTTACACAGATGAGACCATACATTATACATCCTTTGTTTGCCATTTTTTTTTCACTTAACCTACTGTCTGTAGTACATCCATGTGCTGTTTATTAGTAGTTGTCTTAGGGTTCCCTGGAGAAAGAGAACCAGTGACAGACAGACAGATACACACA
>NW_022103923.1:6502366-6504420 GCF_000313985.2 Echinops telfairi
AGAGAGAGAGAGAGAGAGAGAGAGAGAGAGAGATTTGCTTAAAGGAATTGGTTTAAACCCTTGTGAGAATCTAGCATGCCCCAAATTCATGGGTCAAGGAATAGGGTAGAAACTCTAGCAGGTTTGCATACCCACATTCCCACATTCATAGGTTGGACGATATAAATTTAAAGAGAGAAGTTTTGCAGATGTCTATTTATAGTCTAGGTACAGAACATTCCATATGGAAACTCCCTGTTTGCTCATAAGGCTTCAACTGCTTGATTGAGGTTCGCTCACACTATAGAAAGTAATCAGCTTTACTTGCAATCAACTGATTTAATCACATGTAACTATTCTCACAGCAGCAACTAAACTAGTGTTTGAGCAAAGAACTGGGAATTGTAGCCTAGCCAAGTTGACAGATAAAAATTCACCATCAAGGTAATTCATCCATTTTTCATTGATATGTAATGTTGCATTGTGTGTTTATTCATTCATCCAGATCAGTGATCATTCAGCAGAGATTAGGACAAGACAGTACCTTCTTAGACCTGCGTAGCTGGCATCCTTCCCCGTGCCTGTGCACTAGAGAACCGTGTTCTGGTCTTACTCCACGAGCATCCTTCCTTTTGAAGTTAGGTGGGTGTGGGGACAAGGGGACAAGGCCATATAGCACTCATGCTAGCATCCTCAAAACAAACCCAAGAATTCTCTGCTTAGTGTTCTGAGCCCATTTCTAGGGTGCTTGGGCTTTTTCTCTGGGTCAGTCCTCCTGAGGGTGAATAGTAAACTACCTTAGGCCAGAGCACTGGTATTCTGCAGGGGCAAAGGGGAGGGTGAAGGGCTGAGCTTATTGAGTGTATACCAACCTTGGATGGGCAGGTTGATCTGTCCCTTCTCATGCATACAAGGACAATACAGCTCTCTGAGTCGGAGGAGATGTGGGTGCCTGGTATTGACTGGTGCATTTATTTGCATTCATTGCTTGACCTACAAATGATAGGGCCAGATGAGGCCATACTCCTTCCACAGCCATTGGAGCAGGAACAGAGGGAAGAAAGACTTTTTAGGAAGAAATAAAAATTTTAAAGAGACGCTAAACCCACTGCCACCAAGTAAATTCTGACTCATAGCAGCCCTTTTGGGTGGAATAGAATTGCTCCTTAGGGTTTGTGAGTCTATTAATTTTTTTGAGATCAGGGAGCCTCACCTCTCTTCCTTTGAGTGGCTAGTGGGTTCAAATTGCTGACCTGTTAGCAACCCACTGGGGTAAGACCCACAACTCTACCAGAATTTCTTTGTTAAAGAGACAGTAACCCAATTTTAGATGTCATAGAAGAGAGCATTTTAGAATTGGAAGTGGTTTTAATTTTTGGTTTGTCTCATTCTTTAATGTCACAGAAGAGAAAACTGAGGCATAGAGAGGCTAAGTGACTTTTTTAAGGTGACACAGCTCATTTGTGGCTGAGCCGAGAAAAGAAGTGAGTTTTACCAATTTCTAGGTCAGAGCTCTGATCAAGAGAAGTGATATCAATTTTTTTGAATAGCCTCTGGAATATGTTTTGTCATACTGTGAACTCCTTTCACATATTTAGAAGTTAACTTTTAGATATTTAAAATTATAAACATAAAAGTTAATTTCTAGCATGTGGAAAATATTGTTATTTAAAAACATAAATAAAACTTTTATGTCATTCTTGGAAAGGGAATTGAAATACCTTAGCCATTTGATGCCCATCAGTACTCATTTAAAAACCACACGAGCAGGCTCTTTATTAATAGGTGCAAACTTCATATCATTCATTTTTTCTTTGAACTTGAGTTTTTCCCTACTGTCCCCAAGACATTATCTTGGTACAATTTATATTCTTGAAAGGATTTTTATTAATTTCTCTACTGCAATTTCTTGCACACACATATATTATATGAGAATTTTGGGGTGTTTCAAAGGGTTAAGCACTAAGATATGAATCAAAAGTTTGGCAGTTCAATTCCATTCAGAGGTGCCTTACAAGTAAAGGCTCATGATCTACTTCCAAAACCTAAGGTACTAACAACCTTATAGAATGCAG
>NW_022103923.1:6505353-6521949 GCF_000313985.2 Echinops telfairi
AAACATACTGCCAAGCATGGATTTCATTTGTCCTTCAGACTAGTTATCCATCTTCCTTTATCTTCCTCTGGACCCCGGAAGGCTGACCTACATGGATGCAATCCGTCTACAGATCAGAAGGAGGGAAGAAAACGAGACCAGGGTGCTGATTCTTTGGGTTCTCTCCCTGCCAAATTGACTGTGTGTCCTGTTAGGGCACACGACTCCTCCCAGCTAGTCATCTCCTGTGACACTCTTTCACGGTTCTGGCTTGAAAGGTCTTCCTTCACTCTTTCAGGTCTAGAGGTGGACATAAAGTGTCCTGTCCTTGATGTGAGCTCCTGGTGCTCCACCATCTAATGCTAGTTTCTATAGCCCTAAGTCACATCTTTGTAAACATTGTCTCTTAATTAAACTCTCCTCAGTTATCTCTTCTGTAGGACCTCTATTTCCTGCTGGGATCTTGACTCTTGTTGTTATATATTGCTGCACGCAAAAGCACCCCAAACTTAAGAATTTAAAACAAATACATCCATGATTTGTTCAAGGCTTGGCAATGACAGCTCGTATTTTTCTCATGTGGTATAAGCTGGGATTGGACGATCCAATTCCAAGATGGCTCATTTACATGATTGGTACGTTGGCACTGGCTCTTTTCTAAGGGAAGGAGAGGAGTCAGTGGTAGCTATTGGCTAGGAATTTTGATTCTTCTCCCAGCAGGCTTCTACCTAGTGTGGACGCTAAGAAGCAGAAGCTGCCAATCCCCTTAAAGGCTAAGCCTGGAACGGGCAGAATATTGCTTCTTTCATATTCAGTTGGCTATAGCAGTCAGAGATCATATCCCAATTCAAAGAGATAGACAGAAGTGCAAAGAATTTATGGCTACCTTTAATGCATGAAGCTCACTAAAAAGAGGCTGTTGCCATAATCCAGGTGAGATATATTGACAGCTTAAACCTGGATGGTAGCAGTGGACATCAGAGACATATTCACATACTGTTTATATTTTAAAAAGAATTGACAACAGGGTTTGCTGATTGGGTGAGAGGAGTTGCATTACTTAGTCCTCTGAGAAGCAACTGCCCAGATGGAATTAAACATGCAAATATACTATAATTATTGTACCCCGTGTGATAGGAAATATGGAAATAGCTAGGGAAGAGTGGAGGGCCATCAGATTGCAATTGATTAAGGAAAGAGGGAGAAAAAAGTTGTGTGGAATTGTCCAATTCCACCATGTAGTCTAAGGAAGGTTTGGCAAATCCATTGAAAAGTTCTGGAGCCAAAAAATTGGCCAATAAAGGAGTCTTGAGTGCTCCAAAATGGGTCTGCCGTAGCGGTGGGAAGCAGCCAATGGAAGATGTGGCCTCAATACAGATGTAGTTGATCAAAGCACGGAATCTCAGACCCTTGGCCAATTTTGCTTCTTATGTAGAGATCTATAAACCAATTCTTGTGGTTGCAAAAGAAGTGAAATACTAACTCCCAGATTTTTTACTTGAGCAGCTATAAACCAGGGTGGAATCCCTTATCTGAGCTGGGAAAGCCCACAGAATGAGGAAGCTTGAAGAGGAATATCCGAATGATTCTGGACATGCTAAGTTTGAGATACCCATTAGACATCCGTGTAAAAATACCAAGTAACTTCATAAATAATATTGGATATCAAATAATATGTCCATGTAGATAATTAATTAGGGATGGCAAGACTCTAAATATTAAAAAAATTCTTCTCAATGAAATTATCACACAAAGTCACACACAAAATCACAAATATGTACTTCAAAAAGTTCATAGAAAAATTCTATTATCATTTCATTCAATTATTCCATGGGCTTTTAACAGCTCCCTCATATATATTCCACTACCATCAAGTTGATTTCAATTCAACAATCCTATGGAGTGTTTGAGACTGTAAATCTTTAAAGGTGCAGAATCTCATACATATATACTGTCCACTTATCTGTTAGTTTATTTAGTGTACATATAGACTTGTGTGTGCATGTATTCTCTCACTCTCTCTACATATCTATATCTGTGTCTACCTATATCTATATATCTATATCTCCACTCACACAAAAATCCTCACAACTGGAACAATAGACAACATTATGACAAATGGAGAAAATATTGAAGCTGTGAAGAATTTCATTTTAATTGTGAAAACGAAAGAAGACCTTATATATATGAAAGGAGAAGACCTGGTGCCATAGTGGGTTATGTGATGGGCACCTAACTGGAAGGTCAGACGTGTGAACCTCCTAACCAGTCCAGGGGAGATAGATGAGGCTTTCTGCTCCCATGAAGATGTACAGGCTCAGAAACCCAAATGGGTTGTTCTACTCATAGGGTCACTATGAGTTAGAATTGACTCAGTGAAAATGGGTGATATATATATATATATATATATATATATATATATATATATATATATATGTTGTTTTGGTTGTTAGGTGCCATTAAGTCAATTTCAACTCAAAGTGACCCCATGTACAACTGAATGATGGCCTTGTGCCATCCTTGACATTGTTTTATTTTAGCCCGTTGTTGCACTGTGAAGCATCTTCCTCTTTTTCACTGATCTTCTACTTTACCAAGCATGACAAAGCATGGTCTCTCCTGATGACATACCCAAAATATGTGAGGCAAAATCTCACTCTCTTCATTTTAAAGAGCAGTCCAGCTGTACTTGCTCTGAGATAGATTTGTTTTTTCTTCTGGTAGTCCATGGCACTTTCAATATTCGTCATGAGCAACATCATTCAAATCTGCCTATCCTTCAGTTTTCCTTATTCCTTGTTCAACTTTCACATGAATATGAGACCATTGAGAGACCGAGGCTTGGGTCCGGTGCACCTTAGTCCTCAAGGTGACATCCTTGCGCTTGAAGACTTTAGAGAGCTCGTGTGTAGCCGCTTTGCACAATGCAAAATGTAACTTGATTCTATGACTGGGCATTGGTTGTGGACAAGCAAGATGAAAGTCGTGACAATTGCAATATTTTCTCCATTTGTCATACTGTTGTTTATCGATCCAGTTGTGAGGATTTTTGATTTCTTTACACTGAATTGCAATTCAATCCGAAGGTTGCAGTTTTTCATCTTAATTAGCAAATGCTTCAAGTCCTCCTCAATTTACTCCTGTAAAGATTTATAGCCTTGGAAACTCTCTATAGGGTTTCTCCAAATTGGAATAAACTCTATAGTAATGGGTGGCATACCTACATGTAAGTATATAGATGCGTATACACACAGCAGTATGAGTATATACATAGTGAAGTGTGTATATTTCATTACTATATTATGCTCAGTTGAGAAAAACCAAGAAACATACATCAAATGTTGATACACACAAATTAAATTATTAAACTTAAACATTGAAAATAAATTTTATTGGAAACATAACTTTAATAAGCTTCATCTGTGGATGAATAGTACTTACTGTTATAAACAAATGTGTCAAGTTCAACTCTGTTCTCTTATTTCTAGATTTAAGTGCTAAGAAGCCTTGTTCAGAAAAATATAGAGATCAGAATGGAAGGAATATCACCAATTGGTGCTTTATACTCTGTATTGAATCCTGAAAATTCTGCAGTGAACTATTATAAAACTTATCTTTAATGGTCAGCTGACAAGTCCAGCAGATCTTAATGAAATTTCAATGCAGCCAAAGAACTAGATACCACCTGATTTGCTACTCAGGGATTAGGGTGATTCACTATGCCATCATCAGTCCCAAATTTGACATTGTCCTTCTGCTTAGTACCACAGAGATTTTTACTACCCAAGGCAGTGCTCCAATGCAAAGTTTGGAAGGGTGAGAGCTTTTTGTTATGTTTTTTGAGTAGTGTGAAAGAGGGTAATAGTGAGAAGGGAGGTAGGAAAGGGAGATATGCATTTTCATCACAGGCATGTCCTCAGGCATAATATAAGGCCTTTTGAAAGTTGGGGGTCTTCAAAACCATCTTGCATACAGGATGACAAGTCATATCATATTTCAGTTTGGGCAGTGTACCACAGAGTGATTGAGAAAGTCCTAGGACTGTGTGTTGGAATTTATTGAGAAGACGAATTGGAGTAACCTTTGAAGATATATGGACATATCTGCATAGACGCAACTCGGGATCTGGTCATGGGGATCTTGACCTGGTGCAGGGTGAGTTCTGTCGCTCAGCATAAAGGAAAGCAGTTGCATTTTCCTAACATCTGAAGCCATGCTACAGAGTTAAAGCCCAGGTTTAAGGAAGGGCCAGAATAAGGGGAAAGGGACTGGAGAAGACAAACTGATATTGGGGTTTAAGTGATGACCTGTTATAGGAGGTGGTTTTTGTTTAAGAGCTGATAGATGAGTTAAGGCACTTTAAGTCAGTTAAAAAATTTGAAGTGGGATGTATGGACTTAGAAGAGCCTTTCCTACTTTTTTTGGCTGCCATTATATCTCCCAGTAGTTAAAAAGGGTGGGGCAGTTTGCTGTGGAATCAACCTGGTCTAGTCCATCTTTCTTGAAGCCTTGGAAGAGTATTAAACTCAATTCAGAAGGCCATGGTTGGGCCTGTAGCTATTCCTACTAGCTGTGTGGCCTTTAAACAATTCCAGTCAGACCTACACTTTCTTTATCTCTAAAACTAAAACAAATACTTAAGCCTGCTTCTTTTTCATGTTATAAAACTCAAAGGTGAATATCTATGAACATGCTTTCCAAATCACGTTGTACCATATAAGTAAAGGCTTTATGAACAATTCAATTCATTATCAGTGAGTAGCCTCTACATTCCAGGCACGGAGTGCTGGGGTGAATTAGACTAAAGGAGGTGTGTGAGGGTAGAGACAGACTTGTGTGAAATCCAGGCATTGATTAAACATGGAATCAATAGATAATAAGATAGATATACTGGTTGCCCTAGCAAAGCAATCGGGGGTCACTGGTAGAATAGAAGTGAATTTCAACTCAGGGCATCCAGAAAGGAATTCCTGAAGAGGAGGTATTTGCTTTGGACCTTGAAGATCAAGTGGGCATTTGATAGGCAGAGGATGGCAAGAGCATTCCATGCTGAGACACTAGGAAAGAATAATATAGAATCAAAGAAATTCCTCAAATGTGGGAGGTGGGGGGGCTGTGGACATTAAGGTTGCATTCATTTGTAAAATTTCTGACATATTATTACTGTGAGCAATCAAATGTATCCCTATGAATTTCTTCCATTGCTTTCTGAATATAAACTGAAATAAATGAATCAAAAAATCACATTCGGGTTTTCAATTCATAAAACTATATTACCCTTCGAAAAGGCTGTGTTGCCATCTCCTTTATGGCTGCTTCTTTGACAAAATCCTTTCCCTACATCTAAAAAGACTCGTTATGCCAACATAACCAGATAGACAATTTCTTAGGATGGCACTTGGTCCACGATAGATGATTTGACTCTAAGCCTCCTTTTTTAACTAGTTTCCATCTCACCGGCTGTCTTGTGTAGTGGTTTAGGGATATAGTTCTGGAAGAGACTTCTTGGGCTAAATCTTAGAACTACAACTTCATAGATGAGGCAATCATTCTCAGAAAAGTTGCTGAGCTTCTCTGTACCTTATTTTCCTTATGTCTGGAGAGAGTGGTTCTATTCAAAGAATGTTTTGCTCATTTTTGTCTTAGAATTTTTCATTGATTGTATGTTACACCTATCATTTTAAAAATATAACTGAATGTGAGTGGTTTGATATATCTGCATCTTTGGGAATGTGAGTGATTTGATATATCTGCAAGTTTGGGAAGTTTGATATATCTGCATTTTGGGAAGTGAATATCATCTGCCATTGCGACGATAATTCTGAAAGGGCAGGGATAAGAGGTGGGCAGAGTGATTTGGAAGGAGGTGATCAAGGATGAGGAATAGAGATGCAGAGGACTGAGTTGTAAGTGGTGGTGATAGAATGGGAAGGGAGACACAGTATGAGATTGCTGAGAAGGCTAGCAGAGGGAGACTCAGTGGAGTCTGGTAAGGACTTGGATGAGGGTGAGTATCCTGGAGGGAGAAATAGTTCCATTTTTAGCAGACCTGATGAGGCCCTTTGCTCATTTCCTTTCCTCATTCCTTTCTGGGGAGTGTGCAGTTCTCTCTCACAAAGGCTCTGCCTGTGTGGAAAATACATTCATTGGGCTGTGTTCAGCATGATAGGGAGAGCTGACTTTTATAGCTAGCTGACTGCACCACTGGTTTTATCCCAGCTTCTAAAATGTTCTTTTAACAGCAAATGTCATTTTGATGATGCTATATTTCCTTGTCATCCTCTTTCTATGTTCTCTTATTCTTTTTTACTCCTTTATTAATATGTCTTTGAGTGTGTACCATCAGGCTGTTCCATAACAGGAATGGTAGGAGACATGCAAGAGACTACAAGAATTCTACTCTTCAAGGAACACTAAAAGGCACTTCCAAGACACTCATTGATTCTTTTCCCAAAAGGCTTCAGAAATCATAGTCATCACAAAGGAATAAGAGACAGAGACCATCAGTTATTGTATATCACCTGCTACATGTTAGATAGTCTACTAGATAGTCTGCATACATTTTCTTATGTAATTCTCTGAATGATTATAGTTGAAAGTGTATGCATGAAGAGATGGAGGCTCAGAGTGTTTCAGTAACTAGTGCAAGACCAGACAACTAGTGATTTACAAATGGGTCTGTTTGGAGAACATTGTAAACTTGATTATGGGATACATAGGTCAAAGTGTATTATCTTATCATTTTATCTCATTTTTAATGCATTTTAATTAAAGCTGGTTTTTTTAAGTGAAGGGGGAATATATGTAGAATACACCTGGTGAATTATTTCTTGACCATGGGCCAGTGATATGAATGGCCTTGCTATCATGCAGCATGCTTTGGAAAGTGGATTGTTGCAGGTACAGTTAGGTTAAAATTTAGCAGCTTATCATTTGATCTCCCTAATGATCCAGTTAAATTTGTTCTAGTTTTTAATATTTTCTTTTCAGTTGAGGTTTTTAATCTGTTTTATTTTGTTAGTTTAAAAAAATTTGTATCTGAAATCCAGTATAGGTAAATCTACAGGGACAGTAATTGGATTATTGGTTCCTTGAGGGTATGGTAGGAGAGGTTGGGGGGAAACAGGGAGCTGATAACAATGAGTACAAGAATGAAGAAAATGTTCTGAAACTGATTGTGATAATGATTGTACAAGTCTTGTTGATGCAATTGAACTATTGGGTTGTATAATATGTCAAACACATGCCAATAAACCTATTTTAAAAATGGGTCTGTTTGACTTAAATTTTACCTCACTCTCCTCATAGTTGTTTGCCAAGAGATGATGGAAACTTATGTTCACCTTCCCTGCTATTCTGAGGGACTCGCTGATAATTATTCTTGGAGGAAGGTGAGGGTTGTGGAAGTGAAGTCATGAGTTGAATTCTTCCAGTGGGTCCTGGTAAGCTGTCAACTTTAAAAGAAATTGTGATAGGTTATTTCTGCCAACATGGCACCCATAAGAAGCTATGGGTGGAGTCTAGTTTGTCAATCAGGCCACAGAGTGATGGTACCTCGAGGTGAGCATGGCCTTCTCATAAGAAGGATCCTGGGATCTTCCTTTCTTTCTCTGCATTCACTTTCTTGCTATTACGTGGAGAACTTCAAGAGCCACCACCATTGGATCAACAGTACTTTGTACCCACCGGCCAGTGATGTTCCTGCATTCTGCATCGTTGCATGTGGCTTTGTAAGTCTGAAGACTTATGGACCAGCATTGGACTTATGGACTAGTATTGGACATACAGACTTAAGTTGGACTGGGCTGGGATGTTTTCTTGATAAATAAATGACCTCTTCATATAAATCTCTTCCTGATACATACATGACTATCCCTGCATTTGTTTCTCTAGGCAACCCTGTCTAACACAGGAATCATGCACTTTCATTCAGGAGAAGATGGGAGGCAATTTCTTTGGACTGGCAGAAGTTCAGGAAGTGCTGAGTGGGGTGATAGTTCTTGGGTGGCTTCTCGTGTCAGACTTCTTGTGTCCACACTGAATAGCTGGTTGGATTACTCGCGGCATGAGGAAGTCTAGAGTCAGCAGGGAGCCCAGAGTTCTAAATTTCTGTGGAAAACATTGAGACCCACGTTGCTGCTAAAGCTACAGCTTTTGACGTGGAGTTTGGTGATTATGAAAAATGAGGTGAATGAGAAGATTACAGGGCATCATGGCTAAAAAGGAAATTAGCACCAAGTTTCTGGGCTTGTTCAATTTTATCCATGATATGGCTTCTTTCAGATTTCCGTTGATTAGCCCTCCTGAGATCAGTGGAAGTTTGGCTACTCTGCAGCAGCCTGAGCTATCTCCCAGGATACCTTGGGAGGCCTAGGTTGCTAGGAGTCCGGAGATAGTAGCTGCTATGAGAACTATAGGGAGCCTCAGCTTGCTTTGCACTCAGGACTCCAGGGGTTCAGAGAGCCCTTGTCTGGCCATCTGATAGCCCAGGAAATTGGGTTTCTTGTTGAGGGAGAGGAGGACATTCCCCTGGCTCTCAGCTCCCTGAGGCGTGACAGAGACTTTTTAGGCTACAGATCTCTTGGGTTCCTCCCTGAGGGGAGCTCCAGGAAGCTCTCCTGGCAGGCTGAGTAGTTGGCTTCCCTCTGGGAGTCCATAACATCACATCTACACCTTTATCCCGGCATTTACCTCATTACATTGAAAAAATACAGCTACCCATGAAGTTAAGGACAGATAATGAGGAGATGGTAGGGGAGACAGTGTTCCCAGCACCTAGCACAGTACTTGATGCACGAGAGACACTCAGTAACTGATCATCTGTTTGCTGAACTGAGAGGACAACCCTCAGGGACTCAGAGTCTTGCCATCTTCCTGATTTGCATTTATCCTCATAGCTGAAAAATTGTTGACCAGTTTCAAAATGCCATGTCCATATTTAAGACAGTCAGAGGAGAGATGGAGAAAAGGAAAGGATGAGCTTTTATTAGGAAAGCATAGCTTTCCCAGAAATCCCTGCCCAGTTTGTGTCGTCTGGCTATTTCTAAGCCTCGAGGGAGAGCATCCCTGTTGGAGCCCTGATTATGCATCGGGCTGCTATCTGCAAGGTCAGCAGTTCAAAACCGTCAACTGTTCCATGGGAGAAAATCAGGGTGCTTTCTATTCCCATAGAGAGTTTTAGTATAACAAAACCACAGGGGGCAGCTATACTCTGTCCTCTAGGGCCTCTTTTGACTCAATGGCAGTGAGCGAGTGAAGCTGCAAGGGAACCTGGGAAGGTGCATATTTTCAGCTGGACTCATTGCTCCTTTAGCAAAACCAGGGTTCTTTTATCCAATATGGAATTTTAAAACATGACTTTCAAAGTCTTCAACATCCCTCCCATTAGGAAATGAGGGTCATGGCTTACTTGAATCTGAGGGTACTTTTGATTACTCTGACCAAGAGAATATCATGGAAGTACTTTTAAAGACTGCGCTATCATAGACGATGCAATCACTACCTGCTTCCCCTGGGATGTTCTGCAAGAATTAGTCATCATATTAGAAGTCAGGTCATCCTGAGCTCACCAATCTAGAGAGACCACAGGTGTTCCAGTAGACAACCAGCATCAATAGCTAGCCCTGTGCATGTGCATCTGGGATGTTCCACCCAGTTGACTGCATCCCCAGCCATCATCTGAATGCAACCACATGAGAGACCCAAGCAAGCTTTGCTCATGGAAGCCCTCCTCAATTTTCAGAACCACAAAATTGTGAGCCAAATCAAATGGCTGTTTTTTAATATACCAAATTTGGCAAGTTGTTACCCACCAGAAGATAATTGGAAGGTTCAAAAATAAAGAGAGAAAGCATATTGGTTAAAAACACTGTCTGATGCAGGGCATAAAGGCAAAGGGAGGAGAGAGAGAATCTCAGTTTGAAGAGCAGTGGGGGCTCTAGGACTCAGGAACAATTTTAATCAGGATGGGGATCCCATGGAGACCCTCATCAGA
This sequence comes from Echinops telfairi, assembly GCF_000313985.2. Classification (NCBI taxonomy): domain Eukaryota; kingdom Metazoa; phylum Chordata; class Mammalia; order Afrosoricida; family Tenrecidae; genus Echinops; species Echinops telfairi. The sequence goes on from NW_022103923.1 coordinate 6,515,327, forward strand.
GATGTTGAAATTTCAGGTGTCTGCTTCATGCTGAGATCCTTAGTTGAAATAAACCTACATTTGAATGTCCACAATGGTAGCATCAGCTGAATGTTCAAATAACCATTTTCATGGGATAAATTGGACCAGGGTTTGTGACTATTAACTGTTGACCTCTGACTGCCTCACCAGGACCGGGGACAACTAGTTATTGGAAAATGCAGTGCAAGTTAATAGCTTCTGTTTCACCCAAAAGCAGGAACCTCCCTCCCTCATTTTCCAAGTCAAGGCCTCAGGGTTAGAGCGTTTCTGTCAGACTCTGACTTCTACATGGCCATTTTTGGTGTCTCAGTTTATTTGGGAGGCCTTGGAGCCAGTAAGCATTTTGGGGGAGAAAGATGTCACCTCCTGTAAAGATTTACAGCCTTAGAAACAAGACAGCGTAGCTATGAGTCAGAATTGACTCCGTGCTGTGGGTTGGGTTGGGTTAGAGTTGGAGCCAAAAGAGCTGTCCCCAAAGGTGTTTCGGTTAAGCGCTCAGCAGCTAAGCAAAAAGATGGCAGTTTAAACTCACCAGCTGTTTCATGGGAGGGCGTTTTGGCAGTCTGCTTCTGTAAAGATGAACAGCCTTGGAAGCCTCTGGGGCAGTTAGTTCTATTCTGTCCGATAGGGTGCTGTGAGTCAGAATGAACTCAGGAGGCAGTAAGGGTTTGGGTTTGGGTCTGGAGCCCGCCCGGCTCTGTCCTCCAACAGCGGGTGAACTAGGGGCCTGCTTTGTGACCCACTTTCGTGCCTATGCTGCAGGTCATTCTGTGCTGCACAGTGCACCTGTGCGTTCTTGTTGCCTCTGATGTCTAAATCCCAGTGCCTTTCTGTCCCCACAGCTCTGTTCCTCATGCACTTTGCCAGCTCTCAAGACTCATCATTTCTCTCATCCCTTCTTCATACCAGACCTAAACGAAATCTTTGTTTTGCGTGACCTTCATTCCATTTTCCTTGACTTCTTCATATTCACCTTCATGCTTTGATCAATCTCTCCCAACGCAGTTGCCAAGCAACTTCCGTTCCTTTCTATAGGTTCCTCTCCAAATTCCATCTGTTTCGTCAAGCCTTTTGCTGAGCCGCACTGCTGCGCTTCAGCTTTTGTTTGCACTGTTTTCAAACGACAGATTATAAATTCCAAGTGCTGCTCCGTGGGGCAGGAAGCAGAATGGTTAGGGAGCAGGTTTTATATCCGGAGAGGCTAAGGTTCAGATTCTGGCTCCACTTCCTTTCACCTGGATGAAATTGAACATGTTTCACTTTTCTAAACCACAGCTTCCTCATTTGTAAAGTAGGTATGGCATCTTTGAAAATGGCCACAGTGATTGCTCTAATTTCACCCGCTCTTCTAGGGAACCTTGCCATTCCACCCCGCTCCCCTCGCAGTATCTGGACAGGCTTGTGTCTTGTTTGTGAGTCCACAGAATGTGGCAAAAACAGTAACAGCGGGACTTTGGGGTCCAGGGCAGAAATGGCCATGCAGCTTCTGCTTTGCTCAGTGGAAGACTCCCATTCAGCCCTGAACCACCACGTAAGCCATCTGGCTCCTACGACTCATCATGCCATGAGGAAGCCTAGATGAGCCTGGGTGAGAAACCATAGGGAGGAGAGAGTCCGTCCGTCCAATCACTTCCCAACCCCTGCATGCTTCAACTCTCTGCAGACCTAGTCTACCACTGTCTGACTGCACCGGCAGCAAAGACCCTGAGTCAAACAGTCCAAGTAAGCCCCCGCCCCCCCGCCAGTATTTCTGACCCTCATAAACCGTGAGGTATAGTAAAACGATTGTTGTTTTAAGTCCCAACCGTAACTTGAATCGTTGAGTTAGCAATTGCATCCCTCCTACAGTTGATAGAAAGATTAATAAGAGAATGCACAGAATGTTGTATGGCTTACATGTTCTTTTTCAACGCCAAGCACTACCCTACTGTCAATTTCATGAGTCCTCTGTATTCCCTGTTATTTTAGAGAAATAAAGATGATTACAACTGGAAATAGACCTTAAAGATCACCAAGGCTAATCCCTCGATGTTTGGGTGAGAAAACAGGGGCCCCGAGAGGGGAAATGGTGTGTATCGTGCAGAAAGTTGATGGCACCCTATGAATCTGAAGCAAAGCTCCTCTGGGTTGAATAGATAACCTTGTAATTTTCTCATTGCATGTTTTAATTATACAATTCACAGAATTCTCTTGGTTATTGGAAAAGCATAGCAGAATTTGAATCAAAGACACAGGAACTTTGAATTTTAACTCATTCTTTTTGTCCAAGACTCACTGGCTAGTTGATCTTTTTTTATTGGTCCTCACAAAGAATTGTTGCATGTCATGGGTTGGGGGCTGGGAGGTTGTGTGAGGGAGGGAGTAGCTTCAATAGAGACCAATGCTGGTTTTTCTTTTAAAAGATAGTTTTATTGACATATACTTCACATATCCTACAATTTAATCAATAATATCAAGATTTGTGCAGTCACCACGACAATCAATTTCAGAATATTGTTGTCTCATACTCATTGTTGTTAGCTCCCCATTTCCCCCCATCTTCCCCTGATGTGCCCCATAGGCAATTATTAATCCAGTTACCATCTCTATAGATTTGTGGTCATTGAATTTTTTGACTGAATATTTGAATGAGGCTTGGATCACTATGTGGTAGGCCAGGGTGTCAGCTTCTGTTAAGGCAAGCAAAGGTTACAAGGGCTTTAATGTAAAGGAAATGATAATTGCTGTAGCTATGCTCTTAAAACCTCTTGATTTCAGTTCTTGACAATAACTGGACACTGGGCCCTAGTTCCTATTGTTACCAGAATATGCTTTCAATTGAATGTTCTTTCCCTGTTCAGTAAGAATAATAAAGCAGGGAGCTAAGCTTCCTGTGCAAGCAAAAAGATTTATTAGAGAGGGAAGCACATTGCAAGGGAAGATGTGAAAAAGGTTTATTGGCTAGAAAGTATCTTGCAATGGGAGAAGTGAGGCGTGTGTGTGTGTGTGAGGAGGGCTAAGGCAAAAATGGGAAAGGGAAAAGGAGAGGTTTATAAGGGAGTTTAGGGGGGAAGGACATGATGTTTACTCATGAAAGGAGGTGGAGAATTCTGGGAATTGAGGTCATATGGGTGGGATTATGGTAATTGAGTGAGCACACAAGAGATGATCAAAATGTGGACTTTGCGGAGGCTTCTGGGTGGGGTATAATCACTTATTATGAGATGGTGCACATGTGTTCTTTGATCTTGGGTTCAGTTCTTTGATCTTGGGTTCAGTTCAAAGTCACAGGTGTCTGATCTACCCTTGCTCCTGTGTCCAGTTTGAGTGGATCAAATTCTGAATGCTGCAGAGAAAGGAAGTGGAACTAAAATAGCATATATTCTTGCATGGAGAGGATGACATCGAACATGAAAGGAGGTGGAACAATCTAGTCTCTTTCCTAACCTGTCTCATTATTGTATACTGGAAATAAGATGTTTCTAGAATGATTAGGTATTTACATTTTATTCTGTGTTTTCTGTGTAATGGTGTTATCTTCTTGGATGGTCCAAAAGGAAATAAACAAACACCTACAAATGTGCCTGTGTGCTCTAGGCGAGGCTGCAGGACAGCCTCTTAGGCCTGCAGTCTGGAGGCAGCAGCGGCAGGAGTTTTATTCATCCTTGTAAATCCTAAACAAGATATGGTATCTGTGCCTGTAACGCTACCTTAGTCTATGGATGCATACCTCACCTCCTGCATTACTAATGAATCTTCTCTCCTTGCATCACTTGCATAATCTATCATTTTGAAAAGAGAATGCAAAACTACTATAATTTTGAAGTAAGGAAATGCAATTTTGGATAAACTTTTCAAAGATCAAAGCCAAATGCATGATCAAAACAGTACTATTTGTCCTGCATTTTTTCTTTCCCTGTCAACTCGCCTGAGGCTTCTTAGGAAGGTCCCGCAAGATTTCTTTGTTTGGCTCTGGTCACCCTGCTACATGTGCCATCCATAGGAATGGTAGCTGCATTTGCTTCACCTTCTCACCTTAGGCCAGTATCTTCCTCCTTCTGAGTTCTGGGGCAGGGGTCCAAACTTGAATTTTCTCCCCGAAGAATGAAGGGAGCGCAGATTTCATGTCTTCCTTTGCTTTTTTACATGCTGATCGTACAGTTTAAGTCTCTGAGAGGTGGCTGACTCCCAGGTCTCTAAGTCATCACATAGCACATTCAAATTGAGGGCATTACGAATTAATTCATAATCCAGCAGGTAAATTCATTTTACTGCCCCCGGTGGCAGAGTGGGTATGCCTTGTGCTGTTCAAATGCATGCCTAGTGTGAGCGCACCAGACCCTCTGAGGGAGCAAGAGGAGGCTTTCTGCTCCCATGAAAATGTACAGCTTCAGAAAGCCAAGGGCACAGTTCTGCCCTGTCCTACAGGATCACTATGAGTTGAAATCAACTCTATGGCCGTGAATTTTGGGTAAAGAGAGACTGTGACTTCTCCTAGAGGCTATGGGGGAGAAGGCGGTCCCTCATGGAGGTATAGAAGAGACATCTTACTGAGATGGATAGCAATTCTACTCCAGGTGCGGTCCAGGAGAGAAGCCGTCCTGTTCAATTTGCAGACAGATATCAAATTGAGGTTGAGGCCAGTCACATAGCATAACATAGTGATACTGTCTAATGAGCAAACTGTTGATAATAATCTGCTTTCCGTGCTAATTTCTTCTACAGTGAGAAGGCAGTGACTAGAGGTAACAAGTGTCCAGTCTCACCTGTATGCAGATATAAATCAATATTCTGGCATTCTGATCTTACGTATCAACCTCATAGAAGGATTTGGTTACTAGAAATCTACCCAGAAAAGACGAAGCCACAAACCCTTCCAGCAGTGCTATTGGATAGATTGCTTTAGAACGAATGGAAGTCAATTAAGCTAAGGAAATTTGCAAGGCCACACATTTTGGAAATGTTTATATGGGCTGAAAAAGGATCCTACAGTCTTAGGTAGGAAGCTAAGCCTTGTGTGTGTGCGTGTGTGTGTGTGTGTGTGTGTGTTGTGTGCAGCCAGATGAGCAGTTGTAGGGGCCTGCTTTTATAACCACCCAGATCAGAGATCTTCAAAGAATGGTCTCGACCTGACCTTTTGAATGAGAATCTTTGGATGTGGGGGCCTCGAATCTATGTTTTCAACAAGCTCTGAGGTGAGCTGAGCTCACTGAAGTTTGAGAACCAGTATGCCATTCCATCCAGAAATAAAGATGGTATCATTTTATTTTAACAGTTTTATTGGCATATGATTCACATATCATGCAATTCATTAGTTTAATCATACAGTGGTATCATTTTAAAATCTGTTCTCTAAAATATTTGTTGGATTCTTAGAAAAATATCCTTTAGGTGAATAAATAAATATTGGGATGAAGGAGAGCAAAGTACAGATGTTGTGTTAGTCTGGGTTGACTAGAGAAACAAATTCATAGACACTCAGATGTATAAGAACGAGCTTTATATCAAAGAGCAATTGTATATTAAGAAAACATCATAGCCCAGTTCAGATCAAGTCCATAAATCTGATATTAGCCCATATGTCCAATACCAGTCTATTGGTATTCAGACTCATGCAACACATGCAATGACGCCAAATGCAGGAAGACCAAAGGCCAGCGAGTGGAAAGTCTTGGAATCCAGTGGCGGTGGGAGTATCTCAGTGTTGGTGTGGGTCTCCATGTGGCTCCTCCAGCTCCAGGGCTCTGGCTCCTTCAGCGTAGCTCCATGTGGCTTGTCACCATGAATGTATAGCAGAGAGAGTGTGCTTGGCCTCCAGTGAGCTATTAATCTTCATTGAACCTCCAAAGGAGGTCATCAAGCTGCGAACTGATTAACAGGCCAGACCCACCCCTTTGCTCAAGTTGACAGGCAAGTATGTAACTGACACATGTGCTTAAAAGGGCATTCAAAGATTTCATTCTCAGAAATAAGATGATTATTCTCTTCAACAGTTGTTAGTTAATAAGTGTTTATGTAAGCATATGTTGTATACTTTTTAGGGGAGGGCACCCAGAAAAAACCCAAGTGGGCAGTCCGAACCTTCCTTGCAACCTTTTCAGCATCCTTCTTTGCTTTCCTGGTGTCTTGGCCACCGGGCTCTCATGCTACTCCCTTGCTGACTCAGTCTGTCTGGACTTTTGAAACAGCCTATAGAACACATTTATCTTCCTCCCATCAAATCTACCTGTGCTGTTGAATTTCATTCTCACCCACCACTCCATCAGTTGCATGGAGTGCAAACTTGCCCAAGACAAAGTGGTGATAAGGGGTAATAGCTTAAAATGTTAGACCCAAGAACCCTTGAAGATGTAATCTGCCAAATCATGCAAAAATACATTTCTAGGGTGGAGTTTAAAGCATCAAACAAAGAAAAAGAATGTGGAAACTATTTTGGCAGGGAAACCATTCTAGGATTCCTAAAATTAAGTTATGCAGTAGACTCTAGACTCTTCTGATCAATTTAAAGAACAGCCTTGCCCAATACTAGGTTTGGAGAGCTAGTATAATGGAGTTGGTTGCAACTGAAGTCCCAAAGTGAAACACAACAGGTGAGAAGTACCCCATTGTGTGCACATGCCTGC
>NW_022103923.1:6523146-6575743 GCF_000313985.2 Echinops telfairi
TAGTTCATTGCTATTATTTACAGAAGGCAAATGTGAAGTAAAGATTCTCAAAGTAGAACTGCTTCCCCTTCTCCTGATTGCTGTGTCACCAGGCAGGCAAACTATGATACAGGCCAGATGCTATGATCCCTGTTACTTCTACCTCTGGCTACTACCATGCTGCTCAGGGACCTGTACACTGAGACTTCTGCTAGGTTGCTGGACTTCACTGGGCCTTGCTTCCAGCTGGAAGACCCACCACTCTGGTGTAGCATCTTCTGAGCCTCTGCTACTGGGTCCTTCATAAGCCTCTGCTGCTGCGCAACCGCCCCCCCCCCCCCAAGGGGGAATACTCTGGCCTCTCACCTTGCACAAGTAAGTGCTACAACTTTCTAGCTCCATTGGCAAGTCTCCTGCTCAGAGACATCAGGCTCTGTCCTGTTGTAGGAAGATGCTGCATTAGATTCTCTGGTGCATCCCCTGCCTGGGGCACACTCACACCTCTGCCCTGCTCCTGCAGCCTCATACTCCACTGTTTATCTTAGTTGCATTGCTTACCTCTTTCCAGAACTAAAAGGAATTTTTACTGCAAAGTAGAGAGCTGTCACATTTTGGATTTCTAACAAGTAAATCTTAAATGATATATATAGTAATTTTATTAACACCAGGAGAACTCTTCGACCACCTCTGTCAGCATGATGCTGGAAACTCAAGAATCAGATTTAAGGAAATAGTAAGTGCTTGCTTCTTCTTTATCACTCCTTGTGATTTCTTCGGATGGAAGAGTGTCACTATGGGATATCCCTTGGGAGAAATTTATATAACTCTCTTGGAATTGGGGAAGAGTTGGCATCAAAGAGACTGAAGCTCCTTTCTTCCCTGGAGAATTATGACGGGAAGGCTGGCCAAGTCAAATACAAGAGCAGTGCACGTGTATGATGAGAACAGCACAGGCTACACTCCTACCAGTTAATGGGAGTGTCATTTCTGCAGGGCCAGAGGACCTCAAGGCAGCTAGCTGGGACCCTGCTCAAGAGGAACCCCAGATGTCAGAGACTTCAGAATGTACTCTCAGGTAAGGAGATCATAAGGGATCAGCTAGAGGGTGTCACCAGAGACAGCAAACTGTACCCAGAGGTCCCTGTGGAATAACCAGAGATCCAAAGAGGCATCGCTCCCACCAATGCCTGTCTACAGAAGAATCAGCACCTAGGCGCTGCCATGACAAGGTGACTGCTTGCCACGCTGCAACAGCATGTTTAATTTCGGTGGTGCTGGCTGTTGTTTCTATCTGATGTTGAAGCTTAAATCTCTATAATCCAGTCACCAACATTCAGGAAGGGCGGCTGGATATTAAGTGGGGAGAGACAGAACAAATTGGAATAGGTGAGGACAAAGTAGAATATTTGTGTTTTTCACCTTCTTCTACCTTGTGGGGAGGGATGATCTTTGGGAGATCATTATTTGTTACAGAGCTGCACACACCCCTGGCCTAAGACTTCCCATAGGAGAAACAAGCGGGGGAGAGCCAGTGGGAGCTGGAGGAGTTGTGGGCCTTGCGCCTGCCTACGTAAACATGGGGAACCAGGAAATCAGCACCATTGCCTGTGAGTCACGGGGCCTGATGCCTTTACTTCCACCTCAACACAAGACACTGCTGCTCCTTCATTTTTGCCGTGCAAATTCTCATGCTCTGCCTAACTCAGAGCTATATAAGGAAGAGAATTCTGGGAAACGTAGTTTCAGCTTAGCTAAGGGGCTGCACCACAGGGGAAAGAGCGAAAAGAACTGCTTATGGTTTCTTTCCCAACTCCTTGTTTTTTGAAGGGAAGAAGCTTTCAATTGGCTCTAAGATGAACACTTTGCTTTAGATGGGAGTTTCAAACACCAAAATGGAGCTTGTTCTTACACTGCCTGAAAGTCATGGGATTTGTCTCATGTTTTCAAGAGGAAGGGACAGTGGTGTGACATAGCAAGGTTGAAGGCAGTAATGAAGAAAAATGCAGCCATTTCCTGTTTATACCAGCCAGTTCAGCCTGTTTAATAAGCCAGTTCCACAAGCATTTAGCTTGAATAAATTCATCTATATACATGCCCACGTTCTCCCATGCTAGTCTGTTTGGCTCATATAATTTGAAATACTTAAAATTATATTGTGCATCTACTTTTAATTAGACACTCTACACCATGATATACTTTATACACACTTATAGAAATGCATATTACCATATAGGATTGTACTGTATCTGTATATAAAAATCCACCCTACTATTTATTGTGGAAAATGTAATTTTCAATGGTTAGTTTCACAATATAGAATTCCTGTCATATGTACAATTACAGAAAGTAACTCCACATAAATAAAGGTATGGCTGTTTTGTATCCTAAAATTCAGGGGCAATTGAGGTAGGATGAAGAATGTATGTGGTTTTTAAAAATCCACTGATGTGCCCCGTCCCTTTATCCATTTCCTTCTTGAGACAGAGATATTTTCACAATATAAAATGATAGTATGTTAGCGATGAAAGAGACCTTAGATGCCATTCCTCACTTTAGAAGAAGGAATCTGCTTCCTAGAAAGGTGAAGCAATATGCCCAAGGCTACCTGATACCTTGATCAAGAATTAGAACCTGTTGCTCCCATGTCAGAATCGACTTGCCCTTCCATCGTACTATGCTGATGTTTCTCTTTGCTTTTTGAATCTCTCTAGCACTGGGAGTCTGACACTCTTTCAAACCATCCATGTTCAAAGTTTGGACTTGTCATTGTCCTTGGTTCATCCCGGGCCAGATTAGAATGCAGGACTGATCTCAGGAATGCCAAGGGTTCTCCTGTCCCATAGCTAGTTTCTCATCCACTGAAAGATTCCCAGGCGGGATGGGATCTTTTCCCCCTCTCCTTTGTTTCTTGCTGCACACCCTGAGGAGACTTCCTGGGATACCCACTGACCTCCTGTGATTCTGACCTCTGCCATCGTCACCTGACAACCAGAGCCAAGACTGTAAGAGGGCAGATTAGCCCAGAGGTTGAAGTCCCAGCCATGTTGTCTCTTTAAAAGATTAAAAAAAAAACCCTCTGATCTCAATGGTCTGAACTAACTCTTGAAATCAATTTTTCCCCACAAGCTTCCTCAGGCTTCCCCTGGGACTCTGTTTTCAGTGCTGTCCCTGTAAAAAGTTGTAGTCCCCTAAGAGTTCTTTGTGAACAAAAATGATCATGTTCATCCACCTGCTCTGTGGCCTAACCGATTCCAGGGGAGATAGCATTATGAGTGTTTCTGGGTCCCTTTGGGACACCACATACTGAATGCAATTCTTCCCCCATCTGATGCTTGTCTTGATTTTGTAGCTTTTCCTTCTCAAGTTTCAAAGCAGGTAGAATGAAACCTTCCTGTGGCATTTGGAAACCCCTCTGCTCAGCCCTTTTCCATTCCTCACTTGGGAGAGAGAGAAGAAAATGAGATCTCCAGATGGCCGCCAATTTCTAAACACCTCCGTTTGAGGCAACCATGTAAAATCTAAGCCTCTATTCTGTTTGTTTACACCTGCTGCTCGGGGCTGCTCTCCTAACCGCAATGAGTGCTACTGCATTTCTCAGTCCAGAAAAGGTTCATTGGCATCCTCCATTTTCCCATAAGACAAAATAAAACAGCAAAGCACATACAGAAAGCGGTGATGCTTATGAGTAGAGGGAATTTTTAATTATTACGATAGTTTAGGTAAATGTTTACAGAGCGATTTGTTTCCCATTTAGCAATTTGTACACAGGTTGTTCCATGGCGTTGGTTGCCTTCCCCACAATGTGTCAGCGCTTTCCCTATTCCATGGTTGGTTCCCTGTTTTCATTTGACCAGTTTTCCTGCCTTTTTAACATTGCCTCTGGGATTTTGCTGCCCTTTTGATCTTGTATAGTTGATTTTTGAGAGGAGCATGTTCCTTTAAGGTGTTACTGCTTGTTTTCTAGGCCTTTTTTTTAAATCGTAGGATTCATTATTAGATCATCAATGATTTAAATGTGGTTTTAGGAGGCATTTGCTAGGTGCTCAGAATAGGAAGATTAATCATGTAATAGGAATTAGGAAGTTGCACTTTTCACCTTCCGAAACAAATTCAACACCACAACTAATTAGCAAGAAATGCACTTCCCACTCAAGGTGGGAGACACATACTACTTGGAAAAATTCAAAACCCTGCCACCCACACACATTAGACCTCTCTTGATATCTGCATTTCCCTCATCTCCATTTTCTTTTATCCAGTTTCAAAAGCGGTGTCTAGGATCCCCTTTGAAGCAATTCAATTCAGGCTCTAGCCTAGGATATCCACACAGAAGTGGTCATATTCTGTGCCGATACCAGCATCATTCTTTAAAGACATGGGAAAATTAATCAACTTTATGGAAAGGTAAGAGACCCAGGATAAGCAAAAACAAAACAACAAAGTCGGAGGACTCTCACTTTCTGACGTCAAAGCCTACTACTCAGCCATGGTAGTTGAAACAAGCTAGTCCTGGTACAATGATAGATTTGTAAACCAACGAAACAGCACAGAGAACCCCAAAGTAAATCCATACACCTACAGACAAATGATTTCTGACACAGCGCCAAAAATACAGTAAAGAGGGAAGAGATAGTATCTTCAACAAATGGGTACTGCTAAAACTGGATTTCCATTTTCAGAAGAATAAAACATAGCCCAAACCTCATTCCATAGACAAAACCAAACTCAAGATGGGTTAAATATAAATCCTAGGACTGTAAAGATCATGTATAGAAAAGCAGGCAAAAACTTAGTGGCCTCGATACATAACATAAACAAACTATCAAGCATAGTGAGAAACACTCATACAGAAGACAAAATAGACGACTGGGACCTCCTAAAAACAAGACACTCATGTGTATCAAAAGACTTCACCAAAAGCATAAAAAGAAAACCCACAGACTGGGGAATTTTTTTGGCAATGACATATGGACAAGGGACTAATCTCTAAAATCTACAAAACTTCAACACCTCAACAAGAAAACGATGAAAATACAATGGAAAGATGGCCAGAGGACATGAAAAGACAATAGATCAGCGAAGAAATTTAGGTGTAGTTTTGTAATTTTGCTGCTGCTGTTCCTTAAATATTGTGTAACTGTTTTTTAATTTTTAATTTTATTTTATTGGGGACTCTTACAGCTCTTATCACAATCCATATATATATCCATTTTGTCAGACACCTCTTTACATATGTTATCATCTTTTTCAAAACATTTTCTTTCTACTTGAGCCCCTGGCATCAGCTCCTCATTCCTCCCCCTCTCCATCCTCCATGCCCCCTTGATAATTTATAAATTATTTTTGTAACTTAAAAAAAAAAAACACTTTTCATTGTGAATAAGGTGAGATTGTACAGGGCAGATCATCAGTTTTACCTAAACAATTTATATACATTTTATTTCGAACTATCCCTTGCAATCCCTTCAATATGTCATCACTCATCCCACTTCTTCTCTTTGTTTGCTCTTTCCATTTCTCCTTCTTTCCTAACCCTGTGAAATTTGTCCTTGGGTAAATGTTGCCTATTTGATCTTAAATGCTTGATTACTCCGACACAGACCTGAAGGGTGACTACGGGCCATAGTCCTGGGGGTTCCACCAGTCTCTATCTACCCCATAAGCCTGGTCTCTTTCATGATTTGGAATTCTCTTTCACATTTTCCTCCCACTCTCTCCAGGACCTTCCAATGTAATTCTTTACAGAGCAGTTGGTAATGGTAGTCAGGCACCATCTAGTTCTTCTGGTCTCAAGGTTGTCAGGTCTATTAATCCATCGGACTAATTGTTTGCATGTGTTGATTTTCATCATCCTTCTTTCCTCTGGATGAGTAGAGATCAATAATTGAACCAAAAATGTCTGCTCACAAGCTTTTAAGACCCCAGGTGCTACTCACCAAAGTAGAATGTAGAACATTGGCTTTGTGCACAGTGTAATGCTAGTTGATCTCTAGTGTTTCCCGAGGCTACAGTCCTGATCCCTCAGGTCAAATGATTCATTCCCTCCAGGTGTTTGGTTATGGCTAAGACGTTTTCAGAATTTTGCCCCCTGTATGCTCTACCATATTCATGGAAATATATTTGTATGACATCACTAAAAGAAACCTTGTTTGATGGTTACCAGGGGCTGGGGGAAAGGGAGGAAGAGAAAGCCATAACCTAGACATAGACAAGTGTCAGCTTGGGTGAAGGGAGAGGAAAGCCAGTGTATGAGAAAAGGGACGTCTTTAAAAAGTGATGGAGGCAAGCAGGTTGGCAAGATTAAAGACAACAGAGATAAATACTGTTATATGCAAATCCTACAGTAGTCATCTGAGTAGATGCTTGGATAGACACGCAGGCTGAACAAGTGTAGGAGGGAGGGGAGGGTATGCACACGAATGTATATAGATTTGACAAAGGATATTAGTATAGTGTGTACTTAACTTTGTTATAGGACTGTGTTTTCTGTGGCTGAAAGGTGATCCCTGGGAGTGGTTTCAGTTCTAAGTTAGAAGGGTGTTTTGAGGGTCATAGTTTCTGGGTTCCACCCCTCGCTATCAGACCAGTAGGTTTAGTCTTTTTTTTATGAATTTGAATTTTGTTCCGTCTCTTTTTCTCACTCGGTCTGATACATTCTCTCATGATCCTGGTCAGAGAGGTTGGTGGTGGTAGCTGGACACTCTCTAGTTTTGCTTTCAGTTGAGTGGAGGATGTTGTTCATGGACTACTTTTTTTCCTTGAATCTTTGTTCTTCTTCACTATTCTTGGTTCCAGATGGAAGAAGATCAATAGTTGTAACTAGATGGCCACTCACAAACGTTACCACCCCAGGTGATACTCACCAGAGTGGGATGTAAAACCTCGTTTCAAGCACAGAGGGAGGGGGGAAAATGAGGAGCTGATGCCAGGGGCTTAGATGGAGAGCAAATGTTTTGAGAATGATGAGGGCAATGAATGTACAAATGTGCTTGACACAATTGAAGTATGGATGGATTGTGATAAGAGTTGTACTAGTCCCCAATAAAATGATTTTAAAAAAGAGCTATAAGATCCCCCAATAAAATTATATTAAAAACAACAACAACAACAACAAACCCTCGTCTCTGCCACTTGAACAAGATAGCACCCAAAGATGATGTATAGTTCTGAGCCCTCAAGCTCAGAATTTCAGTAGAGTACAGGGATTTTTTTTCAATTTGAAATCAGGGTTGCATTTTTTCCATGAGGTGGTTTTTGGCAGTTGACCACACTGAGGCTTTAAATGAATCAGTTAATTGTAGCCAGTGGAAGATTTCTGTACTGGAACACACAACTAATTCATGCCTTTTGCTCTTTCCTGTGCAGCCCTAACATGGCGATGATGATGTGATTGGCATATAAATTGTCTCCCTCACATTGGGACAGGGGATAAAAGAAGAGTGTGGGCCAGGCTCCCAGGCACCATGGATGAAAAGGAGCCAGCCACAGAGCTGGAAAAAAGTAGATGGTGTGTTTCATGAGGGTATTTCTGAGGGCATTTTCTCAGTGAAGAGAAACTCTTCCTGAAGATGCCATCCCTGAACTGCATCCTTTGTATGTTTTAGAGTTTCCTTGAGGGCTTAGGAGGAGGCCAGGGGTAATGCTGAATTCTTTTCAACAGATTCATGTTTTTATGATGTTCCCTAAGGGTTGTTAGGGGATTTCAGAAGATGGAAGTCCAGCCTTTGATCATAACATCATATCAACAAGTGCTCAGACATTGATTTCATAAAGTACTTGGAAACCAGAATCTTTTCCTGCCGCTAGCCAGGCAAGTCCTAACAAAATGATGATCTGATTAGGAAAGAATCATCTTCAGAGGGCCTAGCCTTCTTTTCCTGGACCCAAGTTTGTCACATCAAGGTCCCCACCACATGGGGGGCTGGGCACCAAGGTTGCAAAATGGAGCAAGTTAGATATGTTAAAGAAATTTGAAAATACAAAGGAAGTTAAAGAAAGACATGACAATTCTAGCCTCTTCTGGAGTGGATCTTTCTGTGTATATATTAACATGTATATATTATCATCTGTTTTGAGTTGAAGTCCTGACCCGGGCACCTGTGAATATATATTTGGAGATAATATTTCTGCAGACATAATCATTTCACATGAGATTTAGAGAACAAGACAAGAGAGACAGAAAGACCCAGCATTCTAGTTATGAAAATTAGTCAATGAACCTTCTGGATCACAACCGAATATTAAAATGCTGAAAGATGAGCCCTCTAGGTTGGAAGGCTCTCAAAACACACAGGGGCTGCAACAGAGGGTTCATACATATCGGTGATCACAAATATGGTGCCATGCAGGCCAGTGTTTTGTTATGTTGCACATGGGATCACTATGTGTTGGAGTAGATTTGATGGCAGCAAACAAAAACAACAACATGAACTCATATTGGAGCAGGTAGAGTCGCAATCCAATTCGATGGCTGTCCTCATAAAAAGAGGAGATGATACACAGAAAGACAGACACTCAGAGAAGACAACCATGTGAAGATGGAGGCAGGGATTAGAGTCACAAGTCTGAAGTTACCAGAAATAGAGGCAATACAAAACAGTGAAGACAAAGGGAGACATTTGGAGGAGTATAAGAGTTAAAAGCAACAGAGGTAAATACTACTGTATACTCAGTCCTATGAGTGGATATATAGATAGTCATGTAGACTGAACGGGTATGGGAAAGAGAATGGGATGATATCTGTGATTTGTGTTTGTGTGTGCGTGTATTTATGTGAATAAAGGAATATTTCCACAAATGTATTTACTTGTGGTACAAATATATGCCTGGCTATAGCAGTGTGTGCTGGGGGCAAAGTTATGAAAACCTCATAGATATAACCAAACATCTTGAGAAAATGAGTTGGCATAACAGAGTCCACAAAGACAATGATTTATACCCTACTTTGGTGAGTAGAAATTGAAGTTTTAAAAACTTGTGAGCTTTTAAGCACTGAGCATCTAAAGTCTTTCCTCATCTGATGCAAAAAAACAAAACCAACCAACCAACCAACCAATCAACCAACCAAGCGAAATCACTGCCATTGATTGAGAAGATTCTGACTCATGGTGACCCTATAGAACAAGGTAGAACTTCTCCTGTGGGTTTCTGAGACCGTAATCTTTACAGGAGTAGAAAACCTTCTCTCTCTCCTGTAGAGTGGCTAGTGGTTTCAAACTGCTGACCTCAGGGATTAAACCCAACATGTAACCACTATACCACCAAGGCTCTTCTGGTGCAAAGAGGAGTGAAAAGAAAATCAAAGAACTGTGGGGACAGTTAGTCCAATGGACTAATGGGCTACATGGTTGTGGACCTGGTGACCAGAAGAATTCATGGTGCTTGGTTACCATTGGTGAACACTCTTAAAGAGATAATACTAGAAGATCCTGGCAAAAGGGTGAGAAAATTGTGGGGCCAAATTCAAAACCATAAAAATACCAGGCTTTCTGGTTGAATAGAGATTGATGTAACCCCCAAGACTATAGCTCTTAGTCACCCCTTAGGCCTGGAACTGAACTCACCTGATGGCCCGATTTTCATCCAAACCATAGAGAGGTCATTAGGTGAACAATAACACTAGGGCAAGTCCTTAGAATAATCAATCATTTGATATCAAAAAGGACAAAGTTCAGAAAGCTAGAAGGGTTAGGAAAGGAGAAATGTTTCAGGTTTTCTATGTTTGGGCCAGTGGTTCTCACAGTGCTGTTATTTCCATATCAGCAATATTTGTGTCATATAGAAAATGAAATGTGCAAGGATCTAGAATTAGAAAATCCAAAGGGTTTTCAGCATATCTGAAACTGAAAGAACTCGGGACATATTCAAGCACCGAATTGCAATTTTGAAAGGTTCTATGGGCAAAATATTGAATGACGCAGAAAGCAACAAAGATGATGGAAATAATATGTAGTCACTGTACCAGAAAAATAAATCTAGTTTACAGTCCACCATCTCAGGAGGTAGCATATGAGCAAGAAGCAATGGTGTTGAAGGAAGACTTTCAAATTGCACTGTATGCATTAGCCAAAAACAAGGAACAGATGGAATATCCATTGAAATGTTTCAAAAAGCTGAAGTAGCACTGGAAGCACTCACTTCTCTATGCTAGAAAATTTGGAAGACATCTACCTGGTCAACTGACTGGAAGATAACCCATATTTGTTCCCATTACAAAGAAAGGTGACCCAACGGAATGCTCAAACTATAGAACGATGTCATTGATATTGCATACAAGTAAAATTTATCAAAAAACAATGACACCAGCACATTGATAGGGAACTGCCAGAAGTCAGACTGAGTTGAGAAGAGGACGTGGAACCAGGGATAGATATCCTGGCTGATGTCAGACGGATCTTGGCTCAAAAGAAAGAATACCAGAAAGCTGTTTACTTGTTTTTAATTGACTATGAAAAGGCATTTGACTGCGTGAAATACACTAAACTGTGGTTAACTTGAGAAGATTGGGGGTCCCAGACCACTTCATTGTGCTCATTTGGAACTTGTACATGGATCAAGAGGCAGTTGTCCAAATAGAACAAAGGAATAATACATGGTTTAAGATCAGGAAAGGTGTGTGACAGGGTTGTATCCTTTCACTATTCTTGTCCAATCGATATGCTGAGCAAATTATCAGAGAAGCTGTATTATATGAAGAAGAGTTCAGCATCAGGATTGGAGGAAGGCTTATTAACAACCTGCCGTATGCAGATGACACAACCTTGCCTGCTGAAAGTGAGGAGGAATTGAAGCCCTTGTTGACAAAGATCATGGCTCATAACCTTCAGTATGGATTACAACTCAATGTAACAAAGATGCAGATCCTCACAACTGGACCAATAGGTGACATCATGATAAATGAAGAAAGGGTTGAAGTTGTCCAGGATGTTGTCTTGCTGGAACCCACAAACAATGCTCATGGATGCAGCAGGCAAGAGATCAAAAGCTGTATTGGGTAAGACTGCTGCACCAGATGTCTTTAGAGTATTGAAGCACAAGGATGTTTCTTTGAGGACTAAGATGACCCAAGCCATGGTATTCTCCATTCCATCACATGCATGTGAAAGTTGAACATTGACTATGGAAGAATCGACGCATTTGAATTGTGGTGTTGGTGAAGGATATTAAAAGTATCATAGACCACTAAAAGGGCAAACTGATCTGCATTGGAAGAAGTATGGCCAGAATACTCCTTAGAGGCAAGGATGGCAAGACTTCATCTGACATTCTTTAGGCATATTGTCAGGAGAGCCCAGTCCCTGAAGAAAGACATCACATTTGGTAAAGTGGAGGGGCAGTGACAAAGAGGAAGGCCCTCGACGAGATGGATTGACACTGGCTACATCGATGGCTCAGGCATTGGGATAATTATGAAGATGGTACAGGACTGTGTAGTGTTTCATTCTGTTGTGTATAGTGCTTCTATGGGTCGGAGCCAACTAGATGGCACCGAACAAGAGAAAACAGATAGAAATGCAAAGTCTTGGGCCCCATACCAATTGTACCGAATTTGGGGCATTTTTAACAACCCCTTCAGGGAATTCTGGTGCAGCCCAAGCATGAGAACCACTGCTTCAGGAGAATCCGTGCTCACTGCTTCTAGTTTCATTGTCTTTTTCTCCCTATCAAATAGAAACTAGCAGTAAAATTAAAAGCTGGAGCACTCCGCCCAGAGAAAACAGTGCAATTGTCACATGTATTTACTTGTTCAGATAGTTTTGGTCTCTCCCTGCACCTGGTTGTGAGAGTGGGTGGTGTAGGAAGAAAAGGACCTGCGGGCACAATGACCTAAGATTTTTTTTTAATAATAACTCTAATTTTGGTGAACTTTTGTTTCATGAATGACTTACTTTTTTTGATTCAAGGAATTTCTTTATTAATAAAAAATAATATGAGTTTCAAAGAGGCTTCTGGTATAGATGAAAGGGACAAAGGGAATGGATTGTCTTATAAGATGTAATGCTGCATTGAATTGAATCTCAAGTTAATGATTTCTTTTCTTTGAAGTTAAGGGTATGGAAGATCATGCATCAAAATGATTCAATGAGGTAGAAAGGCAGCAAATTCCTTTTAGTGATTTACTTGGGAACTTTGAGGATTTCCCTCACCGACTGCCTCATCTACTTGCCCTATTTCCTTTAATGACAGAACTGTACAGATTGCATTTAGCATTGATGATCGTTCACAGATATAATATCTCTTAAACATGGCATTTTGATGTGAGGGATTCCTATGAATATTAGATAGACGCAGGCTTTCATATTGTGTAAAAGGCATCGTGGATGAACTTCTTCCCTAAGATAATTATGCCAAGGGAGCTATGACCCATATTCCAACATAGGCAACAAGGTCTTCCTAGTTGTATTCATTAATCTCAGCTGGTAAGAGGCAACCAATGTGCAACTTCGCCCAGGTAACTTCAGTGAGTGAATTGCTAAACATCTGCTAAGGACCATGGATGTGGGAGATGCTGTGGGTTTAGGGTACAGAAAGGAACTACGTGTGTTCACCACATTCATTCCTTTTAAGGAATTTGATCTCTGAATAAATGACCTTTCTTTAAAAGATCCCCAACACAGTGACCATGTGTGAGTATTGCCAGTCCAGTTAACAAGTAAATTAGGGAAGGTTGGGGGAGACTAGGGAACGGATAGCAATGAGCACAAAAACGGAAAAAAAGGTTCTGAAATTGATTGGGGGCTGATTGCACAACTCATTTCAATATATTCAAACCATTGAATTGTATGGCATATGAATTTTATGTCAATCAAACTGTTACAGGTAAAACAAAACAAAACAAAAAGTAAATCAGAACAAGCAAACTCACCAGGACTTCCTGTCACATGGCTTAAAAGCCTCTGTCCTCACCAGGCCTTTAATGTTCCCATCCTGTTCCCTTTCTTACCCACATATCATTGTCCTGCTGCTTGGGGACCCAAACTGACACAATCCTTTCGGACTTCTTTTGTTCCGTTGGTCTTCTGCTTGTGGTTCCCCCTTTATGCCTGCACAACCCCCCTCCAGTTGAAACATTCTAGTTTCTGTCTTTCAATAGAATGCAAAGTCTATGAGGGTAGGGTTCCTCGCTTGCTTTATTCAGACAATGAATGAATGAATGGATGGGTTTGGGTTTACAAATATAAAGAAGACAGTTTCCAGGGCTTCTCCTGTCTATGAGCCATTGGTGGTTCAGTAGTAGAATTCTTATCCTCAATGCAGGAGATCAGGGTGCAGTTCCCTGCCAATTCACCTCATGTGCAGCTACCACTTGTCTTTCAGTGGAGGCTTGCATGTTGCTCTGATACTCAATAGGTTTTAGTGGAACTTCCAGACTAAGATAACAGGGGGAAGACAGGCCTGCCAGTTGATCTACTTCAGAAAACTAGCCAGTGAAACCCCATAAATTACAATGGCCTGATCCCTAAAACTCTATGGGATGGGCAGACTCGTGTTCAGTTATGCATGGTGTCACCATGAGACAGGGGCCTATTCCATGAAAGCCAACGATAACCTATCAACTACTTCTTCACTGGACAGGAAAGCTTAGGATAGATAGTGGAACTAAGATTTCAACTTTATTCTTGGTCAGCGCAATCTTACTAAAGATTCTATTTTTTGCTTCTTAAAAGTTGACAAGACACGATGTAACTACCACAGGCTCCAAGGTGCCATCATGTTTGGCCCGTTTGAGGAAAAGTAAAGCTGCTAATGTGATTGGTACAGAGTAAATGGAGGAGAGAGTTGTGGGGCAGGTCATGTAGGATCTTCAAAGATGTAAACATTTACAGGAGTAGATAACCTCACCTGTAGGGGCAGTGAATTAGTGAATTATTTAACGTGGCTCTTCTAGCCAAAGTGTCTAACTCCCACCAAGCAACCTTTTCCTGCATGGGTCTGGTAAGAGAATGATAGAATTCCCTGAAGTGCTACCCTGCTGAGTAAAAAATGAGCCCTTTGAGAAGGAGGAGACTTGGGGGGAGGGGAGAGGCATTATGGGGGGGGCACTGTATTTTATTGCCAGCAAGAGCCAAGAGTAGAGTGTGTTCTCTGGCCCCCAAATCCCAGCATAGTGAACCTCCTGGATCCAGAAGACATTTGTAATATCAGAGGGGCAGCAGGAGAAGTAGGAGCCAGAGCATGGAGCAGAGTGATGGACTTTTCAACACATGGAGCAAGTAAAGCTGAACGTTTTTGTGAAGGAAGCTGGTTTGCAGAGTGGGGTGCCTCTGGGCACTTAATTTGGGCATTTGGGCTTGCTGACCCATGAAAGTAGAGCTAAGTGTCTGGGCAGAGGCTTACTGGAGTGGGGTGCCTCTGGGCACTTAATTCAGGGAGCTGGGTTTGCTGACTCACGGAGCTTGTTGAGCTGACTGCCTTCAGTTTGAGCCTTTTTGCAGAGTGGTATGCCCCTTTGGGCATTTATCAGCAGACTTGGCAGAATTTTGTAACATGTCTTGATAAACAACCTAATCTGGCTTTTCTCACTGGCATTCCAACTCGTTAACTTCCTTAATAATCCCTTGCATCATGAATTTTGTCTGTGAGTTCTGTGTAGCCATTGTAATGGATCTTAGAACCTAGAGATCAAGTAGAGAAGTGAAATAGAGAACATTAATTAGGACAATATATAATCATTCTCCTGAGGAGCAGTTGGTGGTTTTGAACCATAGATCTTGCAGTTACCAGCCGCAAATTTACCCCACAGCATCACCAGGGTGTCTAATTTTTTACTAGACTCCAGGGGAAAAGCTGTTGGAAGACTTGAACAGAAAATCGACATGGATTGATTTATGTTTTAAAAAGTCATGCACTTGATTAGAGAATATACTGGTTGGACTGTGGACAAAGTCAGAGAGACTAATGAGAGACTATTTCAATAATCTACATGAGAGATTGTGGTAACTTTGACTAGGGATGGTGGATGCAGGAGAGGTGGGGAGAAGTAGCTGAATTCTCATATGCTATTGAGGCAGAGCCAGCAGGGTTTACTGATAGATTGTGTAGGGTATAAGGAATGAAAGGTCAATAGCACTGAGAACAGAGTAACTGTTTACTTAAGAGGACTGGGGAGGAGCTAGTTTAGAATAGTAGTTAGAATCAGACATTGTTTGGGACATGGTGAATTTGAAATGCCCCTGGTGGCACAGAGGTTACACTTCGGGCTGCTAACCGCAAGGTCAGCAGTTTGAAAGCACTAGCATCACAGCAGGAGAAAGATGAGCCTTTCTATTCATGGAATGAGTTCCAGTCTCAGAAACCCACACGGGCACGTCTAATCTAGCCTATATGGTCATTATGAGTTGACTCGACTCAATGACAGCGAAGACTCCCTCCTCCCCTTTTTTGTAATTAGATATCCAAGTGGAAATGGAAGTGTGTGGTAGCCAGGAAGTCACAGATATAACCTAAGAAGTGGGTACACTCCAGAATTATTTTATAGGCCAGACATAAAAGTACCTCCTGCCTTGAGAGAAATACTGGTCCATGACTCATGTTCTAGACAAGTGAACATATTTCTCCTATAGTGTATGGTGGTATCTGCACACTGATGATGCTTAATTTTGTTAAATACAAACAAAGCCATATCCCCATCAACATTTAGAGGAACCAAGGGTCATTAATGTTACATGAACTTCCTAATTAGGGTATTAGATCCTTACGAAATCAGACTTCAAAACCAAGCAACCAACCAAACAAAAACACCCAGGAACAATAGCCCATTCCTTATGTGATCTTATGCTTCAAAATTAACCCTGGCTAGGCTTCCCAGATACAAGAAGATTCCTAACAGAAGTGAACTTGATTCCATAAACCAGGTGTATGCCCCCCAAAATTCACTGCTTCTCTAAAAGAATTTTGTATCAAAGGTGGAGTTCCCATTTCCACCCGACTGGAGAAAACTACCCAGTCAGTAAGGTTTTCTTTCCTTCGTCCTGAATCCCAGAAGTTGTTCAAGTGCCCTCAGCTATTTGATATAGAATTAACTCAAATGTCAGAGAAGCCCCTCTGATTTTCCACCAACATTCACTACCATGTAAAGTCAGAAGCTTGCATCATTCCTGGAATGCAGGCTATTCTGCCATATCTGTGCCCCATTTAGGAACCCCAGGACCAAGTCCCTTGCCTATCTTCTAGCTATACTCATCTAAGGTTTTCCCGCCTCCCAGGTTCTGTGAGAGCCCGAACTCCGAAGCCCCAAACCACCACCCCATTTCTAGTTGGGAGAACCTTCCCTCTCTTCTTTCTGCTCTTTTACCTGCAGGCACAGTAGCTCTTTGAATGGATAAAAGGGCGGATACATGGGATAGCACATGTATAGTAAAATCTGGGTGGAAGGTATATGGATAATCACTCTAAAATTCTGTTAATTTTGCCATGGTTTGGAATTTGCAAAATACATGATAGAGAAAAATGCAATTCTCTCTACAAATGACTAATAGTCCATGTTTTGGTTTTTCAAAACATAACTAGAAAAGAAATACAACAAAATGAAATGAAAACCCTCTTGTTGGCTCCTAGCAACAACAGAAAAGAAAGAGGGGTGCGGCGAGGTGCTTAGTTATAAAATGAGACGAGATTCAGTGGCGCACTTACTCCTGCAGCAGTAATCACACCAACACAAGGGACATGACCCGGCTAGCAGAACTTCCTGGGACCCAAAAGACAGAACTATAGTGAGAGCAATGTACAATTATTACCTCAATGTATTTTCTTACCACACTTTGTAAGTAGAAGGGAGTTAGGTGTGACCGCTTAACAAGGCTCTCTACTTGCATAAAGTCAGTCTTGGAAACCCACAGGGACAGTTCTACCTGGCTCTATAGGATTGCCATGAGTCAGATTGACTTGATGGCAGTGAGTTTGTTTGGTGTTTTGTTTTGTTTTGTTTTGTTTTGAGCCCACTAACGATTCACTCTCTCCATCCCCAACGCCAAATCTGAATGCTAGTTGTTCACGTACCATAACCACCTTCTTTTGACTCGAGGGTTCAGGAGTAAAGCAACATCTAACTGTTCACAGCCAGGATGTAAAGCATGGGATCTTGGCTTCAAATTTTAATGGCCATACTCTGGAAATGTTATATCAACTGGTTCTTAGAGGTATGTTGAAGAGATTTTCATGTTGCTCCGAGAATGGAAAAGTTCCAGTGGCACTTCTCCATCTTTCCATCAGTCAGAAGCATCTAGTTGAAAACTGACCATGCAAGACAAATGGTAAAAATCAGAAATTTCTCATATAAAGAAATAAAATTAACATGCTATCTGGTTATTACATCATTTAGAAGTGACTGGATCAATTTTGATCAGATTTGGAAGGCATGTTTTGAACTATATGATCTATCAAGATATATATTCGATTGTGCACTACATCCCGTACCCCAAGACAGTTTCCAGAGCAGGTAAATATTATTGGATTCTCAATAAGAAATAAGATGCCTAAGGGGAAAAAAGATTGATTTTCACTTTGAGTCCTTAATTGGACTCTGCGATCTGCAAGTATTGACTTGTGATTGATATTCCTCATTTGGGCAGCTCTGAGAAGGTTCTCCATCGTGAGAAATAGCAAGGATGGGCTTATTTAAAGATGGCTAGTGATTCTTCAGAGGCAGCTCTGGTACAGTAGTAGATTCTGTGTTTGGCTGCTAACTGAAAGGACTACAATTCGAAACCAAGAGCACTTCCACAGTAGGAAGATGAGGCTTTCTACTTCCATAAAGGTTTATAGTCTTGGAAATCCACAGGAGCAGTTCTACTCTGTCTTATAAGGTTTCCAGGATTCAGAATCAACTCGGTTGCAGTGAGTTTGTTTAATGATTCTTCTGAGTAATTCTGCTGCCAAGAGACTAACTCGTTAATATGACCAAAACTAAAACAACAACAAAAAACTACAGTAAAATTAGTAGTGATAAGCATCAAAGTATTTTAAATAAGTACAAGCATAACTTGTGCACAATTATTTTATTTACTCTTATTCTCAACTATAGATTTTTATTGTATTTATTGATGATATATTATTGTATTAGTCTGGATACTTTAGAGAAACAAATCCACAGAAACTCATGTATAAGAGGGAGTTTTATATAAAGTTTAGGTGTGCATCAAGAAAACATCCCAACCCAGTGCTGCCCAAATCCACAAGTCCAACATTAATTACCCTGTATGTCTGATACCAATCCACAGAGTCCTCTTCCATCTCACAAAACACACACTATGATGCCGACTGCAGGAGGAAAGCTGAATCAGTGAACGTGTAAGCATCTCAGCACTGGCAGGGATCTCCACACGGCTGCTCCAGCACCCAGGGCTGCACTGGGGTAGGTCCATGCGGCTTCTCCTCAGGGATTTCTTGCAGGAAGTGAGCCTTGCAAGCTGAAGCAGGGAACTGCTAAGGCAGCTGCACCCTGGGGGCGACCATCACAAGAACTAGAAAGGCGAGTCTCACAGAGCCATTTATCCCTCCGCCCTTCAATTAACCCCACATGCATTTATCAGCCAGGTTGGCACAATAAATTAGCGAACTTAATTATCTAAACACTTTACCAATATTGGAAGAAAGATGAGGGTTTCCACTCCTCCAAACACTTGTCATCTCAGAAACCCACAGGGGCAGTTCTACCCGACCCTAGAGGGTCACAATGAGTCAGACCTGACGCCATGGCAGTGAAGATTGTTTTGTTTTGTTTTACCAATACTAGATGAAATATTCTCACTCACAAATAGTTATCTGGCAAAGGTTTTCAAAGCAGAGCAGTTTCTTTTATCCCCCTTCAGCATAGATTCTTGTATGTATCTATCACCCTATCCTAGGATTTCCTTAAATTGCAGGCATAATAATAATAATAATAATATTAAAACCCTATGATGGATGACCTGTCCACATTCCCCAAGATGACAAATTCCACTATAACCCTTCATTACAGTAAAATCTGACTGGTCCTTCGCCAGAGAAGGAGTAGCTATTTCCTCGTCTACCTAAAACTCTTTTACTACCCTTCCTCAGACTCAATTTTCCCTACACTACCCAACGGAGGGGTGAGGGGTTCCCTCTGGTGTTCTTTCTTGAATAAGCCACATTTTCCAAATCAGACAGAAAGGAATGTGAGTTAGAGGGGAGAAGAGGAAGAAGTACAGTAAGTTCCTGGATTAGGAATGTCTGATTTAATGTCTACTACTGGGACTTACCCTTTAATGTTATGTAAATTTGCCCTCACTTTGATATGACTGAACCAACCATTACTCAAAACAAATGCTTCATCCCAATCACCTTCACTTGGTATATGTGCAGCACTGAAATCATAGAAAAGTATTTAAGTATTTTCTTGAACTAAAAAACAAAACTAAACCCACTGCCACTGAGTCAACCCCGACCCATCATAAACCTATACAGAGAGAGTTTCCATGACTTAAATCTTCATTGGCTCAGACAGTCTCATCTTTCTCCCATGGAGCAGCCAATGGATGTGAACCAGCAACCTTGTCATTAGTGACTCCATGCTCCTCCTAGAGCACCACCAGGGCTCCTAAAAGTGGTTAAATCAGAGAAAAGAAAAATGGGTGAAGGGAGACATCGGGCAGTATAAGACATGACAAAATAATAATAATTTATAAATTATCAAGGATTCATGAGGGAGGAGGGAGTGGGGATGGAAGGGAAAAATGAGGAGTTGATACCAAGGGCTCAAGGAGAAAGCAAATGTTTTGAGAATGATGAGGGCAACGAATGTACAAATGTGCTTGACACATGGATATAGGTATGGATTGTGATAAGAGTTGTATGAGCCCTCAATAAAATGATTTTTAAAAAAGAACTGTATGTCCCTATCCTGACTTACTTCCAATTCAGTTTAAAGACACAGGAAAGGCTTTGGCTCTCCTTTATAAACCAGGGACTGCCAGTATAAGATTTCACCTTTCTGGATGTACTCACTGCCCAGTCAAACTAATTCAGACTCACTGCCAGCCTGTATAGGGAAGGGTAGAACTGCCCCTGTGACTTTCTGAGATTATAACTCTTTATGGCACCAGACAGCCTCATCTTTCTCCCAAGGAGCTGACTGGTGGTTTCAAACTGCTGGAATTGATCTTAGCAGCACAACTTCTAACCACTACACCACAACAGCTCCTTATTTCCAGAGATATGGAATTTAGAATTCCTTAAGGAAGTAGTAGTAAATTTCCCTTCCTTAAAAAAACACCACCTGGTAATGATGACCAAACTGTTCATTCAATTCATTCATTCAATTGCTACTGAAATCGGCTAGAAGTCATTAAAAGCACAGCCTCCAAATTCCTCTAATCTGGGTGAGGCTATTACTGGGAGAATGAGCCAAGACTTTTTCAGTGGCAAAGGGGCATTGTGGTACTGTCAGGAAATGTTGGACAGTTAACTGTGCAAGGTCAGCAATCAAGCCCATCGATTACTCAGAAGGAGCAAGTTCACAGCCTCAGAACCCCTATCCAGGGTTGCTATGAGTCAGAATTGACTCAGTTGATTGAGGTGGGTTTGGGGTTTGGATTTTGGTTTGGATTTTTAGTGGCTAGCTATATTAACTGCATCTACATAGGGGGCCTTCAAGGCACACTGAATGAATAAATGTGATAACGAATGTGCATTCAAGGGACAAGTATGTGCTGTAAAGTAAAATAAACCCATTACATGTTCTACCCATAAGCACGCCAGAGCTCTGAAAGAATGAAGTGGCCTGCTGAAAATAAACACAGGGCAAACTGTGGCATGACTAACCTTGAAATCAAAACCCAATCCCAAAGACCCCCCTTTAATGTTCAAGTCTGCCAGACAGTCCACCCCGGTATCTACCCTGGCATCATTCTGCTTCCTAAGCAGGAGCCAGACGGGCCGAGTGGCAAAGCTGGGCCTCTCACTTTCGTTCTACATCTGTGGCTCCTTCTGCTAGTGATGAACCTACTGAAAAGGCACGTTTCATGGCTAGGAGCCTAGGGTAATTCTGCTGGGCCCTGGGCCCCCCGTGTGGCAAACACATTCACCTTGCAGGATCAGAGAAGGGGAGGCTGACAGGAGATGAGGGAAACCTCCAGGTAAATACCATGTGCTTGGTCCAGCCATAAACCTGCAGAGAGCCTGCCTGACATCACCACTGTGATTTTACATAAATGACATTCAGGCTGGCTGCAAAACCCCATGTGAGTCTCAACAGTAAAGGGCCTCTGGGTAATACACCAGCTGGCTAGCTGATTTTAGCACAGTTAGTAAAACACTGCATTAACATTTAGCTTTTGTGTGTAGAACAAGCTGTGCAGTAAATTTTTTCTAAATGTTACGGAAATATATTACCTGCAAACTGGAGGCTGAGCCAAGGCAGCAACAGGAAAACGTCTCTGTTCTCAGAAAGCCCATGTTCTCAAACTAGTTGAGAATACATATTACGCCTGGTCAACAGGGAATCATTCTTGGGAATAGGCAACAGGCAGATCCAGGATGAGGGGCCAGGCTTGCCTGTGGATCATGCACTCATTTGATCACACACAGTACTTACTGTGCGTGTCATATCTTAGTTTTCTGGAGCTGCTATAACAAAGTACCGCGAAGAAGGGAGCTTCAAACAGAAATGTGCAGTCTCATAATACTGGAGGCTGAGTCCAAGATCGAGATGTCAGTCATGTTGATTCCTTCTGAGGCTTGAGGGACAATCTGTCCCAAGCCCCTCACTTAACTTCAGTAGTTTCAGGTATTCCTTGCCTTACAGCTGCAGCAACACATGGCATCCTATTTCTGCACCTTTTCTGGGTTATAAAAATCAAAATCTAACCTCACTACCATTGAGTTGATGCCTATTCATCGTTACCCTACACAACAGGGTAGAACTGCCCTTGTGAGCTTTGAAAACTGTAACTCTTTATAGGAGTAGAAAGCCCATCTTTCTCCTGAGGAGCCATTGTGGCTTCCAACTGCTGACCTTGCAGATTACAGCCCAACTCATAACCACTATGCCACCAGGCCACCAGGACTCTTCCTGCTTTATAAAGGCACTCACTCATCATATCGGATTAGGACCCACCCTCCCTCAGAATCACCTCATGTTAACTCGACACCTTCACAGACCCTATTTCTGAACAAGGTCACATTCACAGGTATGTCCATCGACATATTCTCGGAGTGAAGAGAAACAATTCAATTCATAACATTGTCTTGTCTGCAAAGCTCTTTACTAGGAGGGACTGGGTCATTTGAGGCACATCAAGACCCAACAAACAAAATTATGAAATAGGTCAATTTGTACGCTGAAGCTGCCCTCGGGATGCTGTATCCCATCAGCATCTCTGATTTTTCTTACAAATCAAGTGCTTCTTAGTGTGAAAATCCTATGATTGCTGCCAGGGGGCTTTTACAAGGGTATAGAGCATGCTTCCCTGGGGTACAGGAAAGCTGGAAGAGCTGGGTAGTTAACATCCCCAGAGGCAGATGTTAAGTGGGATAAGACAGAAGTCATGTGTTGCACTGTCACTCGTAGTGCCTCGGTGGAACTGAGTTCCTGCCACCCACCCTATGCATAAGGTTTCCATATGCATTTAAATTGTGATGTTGGAGAAGTACCATGTACTACTAAAAGGACCAACCAATCTGTTTTAGAAGAAGTAAAGCCAGAGGCAAGGATGGCATGGCGTGGTCTAGCAAAATTTGGCCATGTTGACAGTAGAGACCAGTCTCTGGAGAGGAACACGGTGTTTGGTAAAGGGGAGGGATGGCGAAAAAGAGGAAGGCCCTGGGGTGGACGAGCTGGATTCACAGCGTGGCTGCCTCAATGGGCCCAGGCATAGGAATGATTGTGAGGGCGGGGTGGGGTGGGAGTTGATCTAACAACCATATCCACCCTAGTTACTAGCTCCGGAGCACATCTTTTACCATGTGCCTCTCCTTGCCTGACTCATAGCTCACACCCTTACCTGTGTTCCACCCAAATAAATCACCTATGTGCCACTCACATCCCTAACTTCAAGTTTTTCTGAGTACCTTATACTATGCCACACTCCTTCCTTGTTCTTTTTGGATCTAACTCTCTCACTGTTCAAACACAAATCATTTTGGAATCCCAACAGGTACAATCTTCCTATAATCTCCTCAGACTCCCCACTAACAATTAATTAAATGATGCATCAGTTAATGAATTAATTAAGCATTCTTTTCAGGCAAGAGCTCAAAATGCATTTGTGAAGAGAAGGAGTTGCTCCTCCCCCCCGCCCCCCCCACTACCCTCCCCCCAGTACACCAGCAAAGGCTCCAGAAAAGCCTGAGGAGCCCCAGCCAAGCGTCAGCCTGAGGAGGCCTCCCTGCACCAGGGAAGTCATGCTACACACACATTGGTCTGCTCATATTCTCACAAGAGGGACCCTGAGAGGCAGGAGAGAGTGATGTGATCGGAATTAGAGAAGGAACTAGGTGAGTTCTACACGCTGGTGAATCCCCTCCCAACAGTTTTGTAAAGGTCAGAGAGCTCCTCAAAGAGTCCATGACAGAGAACCCTGGGAATACTGAGACAGGAGCTGCCTTCATAACAGACAGAAAGGGGCAGAAACCCAAAGAAGTCAAATTCACTGCCATTGACTTGATTCCAACTCACAGCAACCATACAGGACAGGGTAGAACTGCCCTGTGAGTTTCCAAGACTGAAACTCGTTATGAGAGTGGGAAGCCTTGAAGTGGCAGCGGCATTAGAAAATGTTAAGCAAGGTCAGGAACAGGGTGGAGTGCAAGTTCAAGAGATGCAAAGGGACCGCGGTTATCCTGAGACCTGCTCTCCAGAGCTGGCAAAAGCAGCATACATATCTGCACAAATAAACACATGGAAAGGAAACCTGGAAACATTCCATCTGCTCTTAATTATCCTCAGGTGGATTCTGGAGCTGGTGGACGATTAATAGCAAAATGAGCACCCGGACCTGGCCACTTTTGCATTCATTCTGTCCTCAGTGACACCCCCCCCCCCAACATGGACTGATAACTGGTCAGGAAATACAAAGCCATTTTTAGATAAATCCAATGAGATGAAGATATCCATGTGCATGATAACATCCAGGAGAAAATGGTTTCTGATTATTCTGAATTGTTTTAATGATTTGGGCTCACAACTCCTTTCCATTTGCATGGGAGCTCCAGAGGTGATTCTGTGTGCAAAAGTGTTCCGCCAGGAACCACCTTGCTGTGGTTTCCCACCGAACCCTGCCTGCAAATATGCATCTGGATAAATGTAGAAGCGGTAGCATATATAAAAGAAATCGTATCTATCGATGCAGTTCCACCAGCACACGAGGCTTCATGGTTTGGCCATTCAACAAATACCTCTTAAGTTATCTAGTATATTCTAGGGATGGGGGCTGCCAGGCAAATACAAAAAGATATTGTATGACCCCATGGGAACTTCAGTTTAGTTAATTTTTCCCTTCATCTCCATCCTCAAAATACATTCTGCTTGTCTTCTAATGCTCTAAGAACAACTTTTCTGGAAAAAATATAGAAAACAAGTATAACATACATATTGTTTAGGAGTTACAACTTTGGAGTAGGAGAGACCTTGATCCAAAACCTGCTTGCTATTATAGTGAAAGCTGAGCCTCAGATTGACCATCTGTAAAATGGATTATTGTAATCAGATCTACCTAGAATGATATCTGTAAATTCAAGTAAGATCATAAATGTAAAGGCTCAAACACAGCATCTTATGCATTGTTGGTGCTTGTATTTGGCTCCTATTTTTTTTCTGTAACAAATTACCATGAATTAAGACAACATAATTTATCGTCCTAAAGTTCTGAAGATCAGAAATCTAAAGAGAGTCTTTTGGGTCTGAAATCAGAGGTGTTGGCAGAGCCATGATCCTTCTGGAGACTGAGTCAGTAAACTAATACTTTGTTAGTTTCTAGAGGTGACCGGCAGTCCTTGGCTCATAGCCACATCACTTCAACCTCCACTTCAGTCATCACATTTAATTGCTGACTCTCACCTTCCATCTCCCTCCTATAAGGACTTTAAAAAAAATCACTTTGGGCCCATCTAGATAGTCTAGTATAATCTTCCTAATCAGATCTTCAAAGTCCCGTCTATCATGTAAGGTAATATTTTTATACAGTCCAGGGAGTAGGACATGAACCTCTTTGGAGGAAATTATTCTGCCTATCACAATGCTTATTAATTGTTAGTTCAAAAAGAATAGCAATATTTATCTCTAAAAGTCTATTAAATCCATTTGTACATTTTCTACCATGCAGGTTGGCAGCTTATGACGAACATGCAAAGATGATATGTCAATTATTGTCTAGTACACACCTTTATCAATCTGTTACCAAATCTGAGATGATGGCCAGTGGTCAGCTATGCCCTGGATATTGTCCACCCTGTTTTCAATTCATCCACGAGAAGGCAGAAGGTGGTTCTTACCTTCAGAGCTGGCACCACACATTAATAAGTGCTTGAAAATATCTTACATTGTGATAAACCCTTTCTCTGTCCCTCATAATATAGAAATAAAAACACACATAGATAGTTGGTAGAACAGTGTGTTAGCCTGGGTTGACTAGAGAAACAAATTCATAGACACTCATCTGTGTGTAATAGAGAACTTAATATCAAAAAATGATTGTATATTAAGAAAACATCCTAGACCTGTCCAGATCAAGTCCGTAAGTCTGATATTAGTACATATATCCAATACCAGTCTATAAATTCCTCTTCAGACTTATGCAACACATGCAATGGCACCAAAGGCAGGAAGATCACAGGCCAGTGGATGGAAAGTCTTCTGGATCCAGTGGCAGAGGAAGCCTCTCAGCACTGGCAGGGGTCTCCATTTGGCTCCTCAGCTCCAGGGCTCTAGCTCCATCAGTGTAGCTCCACGTGTCTTATCAGAAGGAAGACAAAGCAGAGAGAGTGGGTCTGACCTCCAGTGAGCTATTTATCTCCGTAGTACCTCCCAAAGAGGTCATCAAGCTGTGACCTGATTGACAGGTAAACTCCATCCCTTGGCTCTTAATAGTCTCCAGCTGACACCAGATTATGGCTGATCCATGTTGACATGAGTGAATGAATGGTATTTAGGAGATAAATGTTCCCAGTTTCCTGATTATTAGCCCATATATACCTATTACACATTTCAGGATCCTATTTCTTCCCAGTTGATGCCCTAGCTTCAGACATCACTTGAGATTGAGAATTCAATTGGTTTTATAATTCAGTCACCAATAGGACTCTGGGTTTTGTTTTCAGTACCATAAGCTCTATTAATATAAAAACTATGGTTTTGTGAGTAGAAATTTCTCAGTCAAGAAGTCTCACACCAAGGTACACAACTACTCCATTAGTTATATTTCTAGATCAAAGAACAGAGACCACCTTATTTAGAGTAAAATTAGGTCCTTTACCTACACTTTATCTTTAAGAAACCTCAGGATATGATTGAACTATTGAATTTTGTGTATGTGGATTCAGTGACAATAAAATTGTTAAAAATAAATAAATAATAAAATTTACATTTAAAATAAATAAAAAATCAATTTTTTAAAAAAAAGAAGCATCGATTTTACCAATCTTTAGAGTGGTAAAAGTCTCAATACATTCAATCATCAATTAAATACAAATACAACACCATCACAATGTCTCAGAGACAACAGACAATTTCAATTCACATGAAAAACAAGATAGAGTAGCCTAAACAAGTGACAACACAGAGCCAGAAGACCTTTTCCAGGAAGAAAAATCATTAGAGCATTGATAAGTATTCAAAATAATGGCATTTAGACTACTTCACTTGTTTGAGAGAAAGATCAACAAAGCTGTGAATAAAAGCAAGGAAAACACGCAAAAAAAAATCGTCAGACAAATTCAGGAAACCACTACAAGAACAAACTGATAAAATAAATTTTAAAATTACATTAAAAACAGTATATAGAAATCCAGAAGATTAATATTAAGATTTCAGATATATAAACACACTCCTTTGAAAGAGCAAAGGATTTAACTCACATCAATACAAGGCAAATTAAGGAGCTTGAACACAAAATTTTCAATATTAATATGATTGAGGAACAATAAAAAACCCCAGAAGTTTGAAGAAAGCCCCTAAAATGTGTGAGCCACCATCAAGAGTAATAACATACATGTGATTGGAATTCCAGAACCGGAAAAAGCACACATTTTTCCAAAAGTTGTCGGAAGACAACTCTAACATTATGAAAGATGAGACGACATGCATTCAAGAAGCTGAACAACCCCCAAACAGAGTACGCTCCAAAAGAAATTCTCCACAACATACCATAGTTAAACTTTCCAAACCCCAAGCAAGGAAAGTGTCCTGAGAGCAGCTTGGGGGGGAAAAAAGAGAATTACCATATATAGTCGAGTATAAGCTGACCCGAATATCAGCCAAGGCACCTAATTTTACCACAAAACTGCACTAGAAATGTGCTGAAAAACTCAGCTTATACACGAGTATATACAGTATTTGCAAAGGGGAACCAATAAGCACAAATGCTAATTTCTCATAAGAATCCACGTAGGCAAGAATGCAGTGGAATGGTGTATATAAGATTCTGAAAGACAAAAATATCAACCAAGATTCATACACCCGGCAAAATAATCCATCAAGTGCAATAGTTAAAGTAGGACATTTCCAGATAAACAGAAATTAAAAGGGTTTGTAAAATCCAGATCAACTTTATTAAAAGTACTCAGGGGAGTTCAGGGAACCAATCAACAAGAGTAGGCAACAACCAGAGATTAACATACATGACAATATGACTCAAGAGTCAACTCAGACATGGAAGTAAAATAAACTCATAACACTGAAAATATGGAACCAGAAATATAAATTCATAACAAAGATAATTTCAAAGTAAAAAGAAAATAGTGTAATTACAGAAGTTCCAAATGGAGAGGAAACCAAGTATATTTCAAGATAGAACAGAGTATTTTATAGTGGCAAAGAAATTAATAAGGTACAAGGTAACCTCAAAGAAAATGAACAAACCTAACCCTCTGAAAAGGTGGATAAAGGACCTGAACAGATGATTCACACAAAGGATGACAACTGAATGGCTAATGAACACCTGAAGAAATGCTCTCATCCACTAGCCATCAGGGAGATTCACGTCAAAACAAGCATGAGATGCCATCTAACATCCATAACCTAGCCCAAGTTTTAAAAACTGAGAACAACAAATGCTAAACAGGGTGTGGGGAGATTGGAGCTCTTATATACTTCTGCTGGACTTGTAGATATGGTGATTCCTAAAACAGATGGCAATACCATATGATCCAGCAATACATTACAGAGCATATACCCTGAGGAAATATGAAACAGATCACGAACAGACACTTGCTCCCCCATGTTCATGGCAGCACAGTTCACAATAGCAAGAAGTTAAAAACAGTCTAAATTTCCATCAGTAGAGGATTGGAATAACACCCCCCACCACCACCCTGTATATACACGCAATGGAAGACTACACCTCCCTAAAAACAGTGATGAAACCACGAGACACCTCACGACATGGAGGGATCTGGAAAACCTGATGCTGTTAGTCAATCACAGAAGAATAAATACTGTATGTGTCCACTGCTATAGGAACAATCAATAGAACAGGCACAAGCTCAGGCTTGCTGGACATCCAGTCTATTGGCCATGGTAGCCAGACAGCCTGGTAGAAAGCCTGACTGGTGCCGATGAACCATACACCATCCTTTGTGGGTATGCAGCTTGAAGATCACTTTGGCGGAAGGCTCCTCACTTCAGCTGGGATCAAATTGTTAAGGGGAAGAGGAAGGGATGTTGTCTACTGAGTGACTGCCATGCAAATCTATGACAAGGTGCCCCAGACAGGGAGACAGCCCTATTCAGAAGGATAAAGGCTACCGATGGGGAAGTCAAGTCAGGAGTGGGGAAAGGGAGCAGACACATCTGGAAGCGAATAAGTGCATGATTGTTGGTAGGAAACGTGGTAGGACGAACCTCCAGGTGTGGTGGGGGACATGAATGACTGAAAATGCTTTGGGGGACCCTAAATAAGGGGAGGGCACCTGATGGTATATGGGCCTGCGTCTCTGGGCACATCCTGGGGACCCCGCTCATTGCCGTGGAAAGCTGGAGCATTGTTCCTGGATTTTTGGGGTGCTTGGCATACTCCAGAGGCTGCATCACTGAGATCCAATGCATCAGAACAATTGTGAGGCTGGCACAAGACTGGGCAGTGTTTTGTTCTGTTGTGCATAGGGTCGCTGTGGGTAGGAACAGACTCAATAGCCCCTAACAGCAACAAACCAACCACTCACATGAAAGAGGGGGCCTCCATTTTAAATATTCTGCCCAAGCCCCATCCCATTTAATTCCAGAGCAATTAGTAATATTTTCTAGGCCCGAAACATTATAAGGGACTCCTTGCGACATTCCAGTGGACTCCCCAGAGACTAGCAGACATCTAATGGGTTGGACTGACTTTTGCCTGATATGTTCAATGAAAACTGTTAAGAAGGTGTAACCCTCTGAGTGTTCTAAGAAGTCTAGCCACACAAAAGAAAGATAACAAAAGGAAGTCTATGACCAGAGAGAGGTCTTGAGTGTTTTGGTGGGCTTTGGATATTAGTTCATTCATTCAGCCATGGAGGCACTTTTTGAGGCACTGTGATGAGTCCAGAACTATGCTGGGCACTCTATCAACTAATGATGAATGCAAAAGCATGGCATGCACTAGAGGGCAACTTAAAAAGGCACTATATAAATTCCCTGCCAATTCCATTTATTTTATTTTAGTTTATGTGTTTGTT
The DNA here is from genome assembly GCF_000313985.2 of Echinops telfairi. Lineage (NCBI taxonomy): Eukaryota > Metazoa > Chordata > Mammalia > Afrosoricida > Tenrecidae > Echinops > Echinops telfairi. Next base: position 6,552,952 of record NW_022103923.1, read on the forward strand.
TGAGGTGAACTTGGATGTCATTAAAGACTCAAATTCCTTTTCAAGTTTACTTTTTCTCCTTTTTAATTTTTGATTTTTTTCGGCACTCAATTGCTATTTAAATTTGAGTGATAGAATCTGGAGGTTTTTTTTTTAAAGAAATATATATATATATATATAAGACAGTCCATCTCAAGAAATGAAATTAACAACAATAGCAATTTATTTTATAACACAAAAGCCTTGTGTATCTTCCTTTAGTTTAGTCTACTTCCATATTTGTCAGACAATCCCAAAGTCCTGCTTGTGACTATATCTTAAAACCAAAAGGCCAGACTCCATGGCTGGAGAGCCTGCCCCTGTGCTCATAGCCTACAGAGGATGGGCTGTATGGTACAGATAGATGTTTATTCCAATATCTTATTCCTGTCAGTGTTGTGGCTGTGTTTAATTTTGGGGTCTCTGCATCTCTTCATCTTTCCCTGTCTATTTTCTAAAGTAGAGCTGAAAAAAATGCTTCACACACAACAGAGTTGCTCTACACAGGCCAAAAAAAAAAAAAAGAGCTGCTTTTTATGCTGACACTATCCCTCTATGGAAAAACAGGGATTGAGAAAGGAACAAGGAAACCAGCAGATTGAAATTCAGGGCCTTGAGCTAAAGTATCAGGCCCCCCAGTGTGTGATTTATTATAGAACATAGACCAGAGATGCTTAGTTGAGTTACCAAAGACTTATCTCCTCTGGCTTTGTAACGATATGATTCAAATGGTGTCCCTGGATGTGAAAAGATGCATTTATCCACACGTCCCCAAATCACATCTTGCAGTCAAACATGTATTTGGGGGTTAGAACAAATTTGAGCTTAAATATGCTTTATGCTGAAGGGACAGTTTCTCTGAATAGAATTGCTATCTGAACAGAAGAGTAGGACCAAAGAATTAAAATGGATATATAAAGAAACAGTTAATTTGACATCTTTTATCCAATGTCAATCTGGCAACTAATTGTCTGTTCATTATTGGTTCTTGATTTGATGCACCCCTCCCACTGCTATCATTTCAATTATATCTCCCATCCGCCTATCTCCTGTAAGCAGGAGGTTTCTGGTAGATAATGAAAAAAATAATTGCCCTTATAAAAAGGGAACATTAAATTCAAGACTGAATTTGAGACTGTAGCTCTGAATTAAATAAGCAGGAGCAGGTAATACTCTCAAAGACCCTTTCTTTGATTATTGAAAAGTTTGGCTTATTTCTTACTAGCAAATATAGAGGAAAAACTTTTAAGAATTCAGTTTTTCATCTAGCTGAGAAGCAACAAAGCCCACATGGGAGAAACACCCCAGCCTGTGTGATCATGAGGTGCTGATGGGATCAGGTATCAGGCATCAAAGAACCAGAACAAAAAATCATATCATTGTGAATGAAGGGGAGTGTGGAGTAGAGACCCAAAGCCCATCTGTAGACAATTGGACATCCCTTTACAGAAAGGTCACAAGGAAGAGACGAGCCAGTCAAGGTGCAGTATAGCACCAATGAAACATACAGCTTTCTTCTAGTATTTTAATGCTTCCTTCCCCCCCCACTTTCATGACACAAATTCTACCTTACAAATCCAGCTGGACAAGAGCATGTATATGGGTACAGATAATAGCTGGAAACACAGGGCATCCAGGACAGATAAACCCCTCAGGACCAATAATAAGAGCAGCGATATCAGGAGGGGAAGGGAAAGGTGGGGGGAAGAAAGGGGAAAACGATCACAATGATCTGTATATAACCCCCTCCCAGGGGCACAGAAAACAGAAAAGTGGGTGAAGGGAGACCTCTGTCTGTGTACAACATGAAAAAATAATAATAATTCATAAATTATCAAAGGCTCATGAGGGAGGAAGGCTGGGGTAGAGAGGGAAAAAATGAGGAGCTGATACAAAGGGCTCAAGTAGAAACAAAATGTTTTGAAAATGATGATGTCAACAAATGTACAAATGTGCTTGACACAATGGATTTACGTATGGATTGTGATAAGAGTTGTATGAGCCCCCAATAAAGTGATTTAAAACAAACAAACAAACAAACAACTAAATAAAAAACAAAAAAGTTTTTGGAAACTTAATTTTGCCTTTCTTAATGAATCAACAAATCCTCCTGTTAGACTCAGTTGAATGATATCTATTCCAGTGCAAGTACCAACCAAAGCAACAAGCCAAACTCATTGCTATCTAATTAATTCTTACCCATAGTGATCCTATAAGACAGAGTAGAACTACTCCATTATATTTGCAAGGCTATAAATCTTTTAAAATATATATATTTTATTATATTTTGGTGAGTTTACATAGTAAATTAGGTTGCCATTAAACAATTTCTATACATATTGTTCAAGGACATTGGCTATATTTTTCATATTATTATTATTTAATTAAAAATCATTTTATTGAGGGTTCTTACAACTCTTATAACAATCCATACATTGATTGTATCAGGCATATTTGTACATATGTTGCCATGATTCTTTTCTAGACATTTACTTTCTATTGAGCCCTTGGTCTCAGCTCCTCTTTTTTCCATCCCTCCCCACACCCACCCTTGTGACCTCTTGATAGATTTTAAAGTATTATTTTCTTTTGTGTGTGTGTGGGTGTTATTGTTTGAAGTGAACTTGTTTGTCTCAAGACTCCAAGTCCATTTCAGTTTCACTTTCCTCCTTTTTTCTTTAAGCCACTCCGACCACTGTTTAGGTTTGAGGGCTAAGGAATCCGGAGGGTTATTTTTCATATTATATCAACATTCTTGTTAATGTGGTTTCTTTATATAGTATTCACAATTCATACACCTCCATCGTTAATTCACTTTTAAAACGAGCTGTGTATACATCATCACAATCAGTTTCACTGCTCCTTCCTCCTTCCTGGATTCCTTGTTTGCTCCCCAAATCCTCTCACTCTCTTTACACCCCCCCCCACTATAAACCATTGTACCATTTATTATCTTCAGGCATCTCCTCCTTTTGTGAGCCACAAACTGGGAAACCCAGCGGTAACAATGAAAAAACAAATGCAAGATAAAATGGCAAGAATAAAATAATAATATTATAAAAATAAGAATACATATAAAGAGTAAGAAAGAAAAGACCACCATTGTGACAGTTAGGTTTATTGTGCCACCCTGGCCAACAGGAACATGTAGGATTAATCAGGTTGCACTTTGATTGGAGGTCAAAGAGAAATGGCTCGGCAGGTCTGGTGATCGCAGCATGCTGGAGGGTGGTGCTGCTGCTGTAGCTAGTTCTCTGCCTCAACTTGGAAGCTACACTACCTGTTGGCCAGGACAATCCATGGATCATGTGGCTAGAGATTGAGGCTCCTTCGAGACCTGCTTTGTCAAGCTGCTGTTGTGTACATTGCTTGAACTTGAGGCTGGTGGATCCTGTTGCCTTGCACTGCATGTGTTCGATATCGCATCTGGGCCTGCTTGGCTAAGCTCCCCAGCGACAGAATGTTGGTGACCCACCCTGCTGCTTGCTGCCTGTGGGCAGACTCTGCTTGCCTTGCCCAAGGGAGGACTCGGCTGTCTGCTTCCTTGACCTTGGAGCCAGCAGCTCATTTAAATTGAAATATTTCCAGTACTGTGAGGTGAACCGAATCCTCAGTATTGCTGTGTGGACTAATTGGCTGCTATATTCCTTCTCATTGTATAAACCTTTCCATATATATATATTCATAAGTGTCCGGGTTTTGTTTCTCTAGAGAACCCTGCCTGATACAACCATCAATATTTTAAAAGCCAGGGAAGAAATATTTTGTTGTGGAACAAGCAAGAAATACTTGAGCCTATATTAAATTCAGGTTGTGTCAAGATGCAAGTCAACTTACCAAGTGTCAAATTATACCATGTTTTATCCCATAATCCAGTTTACAGTAATCTCTGTCTGATAGTGAAGCTGTTTGAGTCCCTTGCCTATGGCTAGAATGGACTTGCCAGAGGCTTAATCTAATTGGCTACTTGGCAAATTGATTTGGGCCTCCTACTGTCCCCACAGCCTTCTACAAATTGGGTGTTCACAATTTAATCTCTGATGCTTTTCCCTTCATCATATTTGGATTTTGTGATTGTCATCTTTCGATCACACAGGTTGGTGTACTTCTTCCATGTGGACTTAGTTGATGCCTCACTTAGTTGGCTGCTTGTTTGACTTTTAAGACCCCAGACACTATTCCAATTGATAGCTGGACACCATCTGCTTTCTTCGCCACCCTTTACTATAGCACCCTTATCTTCAGTGATCCTTTCATGAAGGCGATTATCAAGTAGGGCCATGTTATCAGAACTAAATATTCTTAGCTTGGGACTATGGTTAAGTGGGAGCCCAGAACCCATCTGCTTGTCCACGGGTGACTCAGCTACCATACTTTACAGTGGTAAATAAGATCTCCACACTCAGAATCAAGATAATTCAGTAATTCCTGAAATTAGCAGCTGTTAAATAAACCCTTTTTGGACAAAATTTGTGCATGGAACTATTGTTGACGTCACAATGTTGAGCTGCTATGACTGTGCATGGAGACTTTCTTGCTTGATACTCCTTGCTTGTCCCACAAAATTTGGGGACAGTGGGAGCCCAAAATCCATTTGCCAAGTAGCCAGTTATATGGCATATAATTAAGACATTTGGATCAAGACTGATATAAATCAGTTCTTTCTTGACAACTGCAGGGAACCCATTTTGTGAGCCAACCGTGGCTGGAGCACCATCGTTAGTAAGGCCAATTAACTTTTCAAATGATAGCTCACGTTTATTTCATTGACAAAACAATATCTCAAACAAGTCCTCATCTTTTGTAGTGCGGTGCATGGCTTCCCGTCACAGAAGTGCCTCTTTGCAGTTATCTCACAAATGAAAAAAGCCAGCGTGGCAGTATCTGTTATGTCCATCGTCTCATCACAGGCCAGAGAGAACAATTGGAACTCTTTTGCAGAATCCTTCAGTGTTTTTCTTTTTTTATTTAATATCTTGTGCTAATGCAGTCATCTGATCTGAGATGGTTCTCTGAGACAAACTAACACTCTGGAACAATTTTACTTTGCTCTGCTCTAGAATTCCACACCAGTTACCATGCACTCGTTCACAACCTCTCTTTCCACACGAGACCCCAGTTTCTTTGTGATTATCTCACTTAGGGCATAATTCATCTGCATAATGTTGTCTCTGTCACATTAGCCCTAGTGAAACCAGCTTTTTGTGATTCCAAACTCTACTGAAGAGCATGCACTTGATCCAGATGCATTTGGCTTCCCAATTCATTGAGTTTAGCATGTTTTGAGCTATAATAACACTCCAGCTTGGCTGCTCTCATTACCACTAATGCATTGCCACAAACTAGGCACCTACCTTTATCTTTGACTTCTATTTAAAAAACAGATGAAAAACAAAACACTTATCCATTTCTCTGGGAAAGATTGGCACACTGTATCAACTTTTCTCTGTTGTTGTCATTTGTGGATTGTCACACCATGTAAGTTTTGATAACTATCCAGTGTGTGTGTCATTAATGACACTATTATTTTGCTTTGATCACTGTTCTAGTTCTGCATCTTGGAGTTGGAACTTTTCCAATGTTTGTGTCATCGACTTTGAGGTCCTTTCTGTGTACTGTAATCTCCTTGTCATCTGACAATCTTCTTCTTTTGGTGGGGGGCGGGTGAGAATGGTTGATCACGGATGCGTGGATAACGATTGGACTGGAGTTTATCGTCTGTGTTGGTAAAGAAGTTGAAAACTTCATCGTCAATCATGGAAGGCAAGGTCATCAAATTCGAGAAGAATCATCTCTTCACTTCATGTCTCATCATTACTGGATCACTCTAGGTCTGCCACAGTGTGTTAACCCTTTCCAACGTGTACAGACCCAGCCAGCCTGACACGGACTGTCCACGGAGTCAGTACGGACATACAGGCTGTGGGGCAGTTGGCAAGAAACATGTATCTGTTCTGTCATAGACTTGTATGTGTAATGCCTATGTCCGTAACAGACACTCCTTGCTTGTCCCTCAAAATTTATGCTATTATTATGATTTATTTAGTACAAATTTATGATGCTATGAAAAAAGTTTCTCGATTTATTGAATTTCAAGTCCTACCTGCAGTTGCCTTGGCAGAGCCAGACCAAATGATTTTGTGAGCCTTGTACGGCCTGAGGTCCAGATCTTCTCTATGGCTAAATTATTGCTTCTCTTTCTTCTTTTGTTCACCTAAATTACCCAGCTTTGGAAGATTTAAGAACCGCATAGCACGTTTGAAATCACGGAGGGCAGAAGCTAGGTGGTAAAGGGAAAGTCATCGCTTAGGGGCAGAGTTTCTATAAAAGATGATTGAGAAATTTGGAAATGGAAAGTGGAAAGGGTTGCATAGTATGAGGAATGTAATTAATGTTACTACATTCTATGTGTAAAAATGTTGAGATAGAACACGATTTGATAAACACATTTACCATAATAAAAATATTGAAAACAGCCATTATATTCTAATATAAAAATTTTCGTTTTTCTCATTTTTGAAAAACACTGAAGGGAGCCACCTTTACTCTGTATTTCCATCAACTCATTACATATTTTTCCCCTCTGAAAACACACACTTATTGAAAATTTATTGTGGCATTATAGTGTTGAGAACGGGAGCTGACCTATTAAAATTTACCTTAAAATACTAATTAATCCATGTGTGTTAGTACTTAATTGCCACATATTTCATATATTGATGGCATGATAAGAGAGAATAGAACCCTTAGCCCATCTCAGCTTCAAATAAAATGCAGTCCTTTTGGAAAAACATCTGGGACTAATGTGCACGCTAAAACTGTTACCTCATGCACACCCGAGGCCCATTTGCTCTTTCATGATAAAAATTTTCCCTTTATGGTTGCCCAGATCCACACGTATATTATTCGGGATTTGATGTAGCATGGGCACCATTTGTGACCACATCCTCTGGAAACTACTTTAAGTGGGTTTCCAGAGTCTTTAAAAATAGGCTGGGTTCTGGCAAAGCTTATCCACAGAAGGGAACTTAATTTTAGCCTTCTCTTCCTACTTTTGCTAGTAGAGCTAATATTCTAAACACCTAATTATTAAAAATAGATTCAAACCAATTTTAATTCTTCAACTACAACATTCCTGCATTTTGCACAATTCTGTCCCCCAAATGCACTTAGTTCTGTGTTTTCTGTAGTGGGTACCGATTGAAGTTCCCCTTACAGTGACTGGATCACTCCTTAATCGTTTGGCCTGTGAATCGGACATCCCTGAGCAGTAGCGTGCTTCCTATCCAGTGGGGACATTAGAGCAAGTTGTTTCTAAACGGCTGTCAAGCCCGTTGCCATGGCAATGCAGCGCTGCTGGTCAGCTGGAACGGAAGTTCTTCAGTTCTGCCTGCAGTCACACTCAGACTTGGTGTGCCACACACAGAATTTTCTGGGTGCTTGTTAGAAATGCTCATTCCCAAGACGCACCCTTAATCAACCCGATTTGGGATGTTTGGGGATGAACCTGCATTTATAGCCAACTTCTTCAGTTGATGATCTTTCAGGTGGCCCATAACTTCATCATCGGAAAGCGTGTGTGCAGAGCCTAGAAAGGGCCTAAGCTACGCTCCTTACAGAGTTCCGATCTCTGTTTCCATTGCAACAATGGGCAAGATCGCAATGCCTTGCCCCTCTGTTGCCAAAGAATTTGCATTCTGCCTTTTCTGGGGGTCTTTATATGTGAGCATCTGCCACACATATGCTTTGTGCTTACTGTTAGATTTTTCTGGGTAATATTCTCTAGCTCCAAAAGATCATCTGTTAGTAATTCTCTGCTTCAATTGGCAAATGACCTACCAAGGACATGCAATTGAAATTAGCATATGCATCTTGAGAGGTTTACAATTTTCTTCCATCTGACTTCAGGGGTAGCTCATCATGGTGTGTGCTGAGGGAGGAGGAAGGTAACTGGGGGTGGCTTATGAAATCCCTTTGAAAAGATCAGCATGTCATCTAAATGAGAAAGCAACTCCCAGCAGCTGGACAAGAAAGCTATTGATGGATTTCAGAACTCTCAATATATTCTAAACTTGAGATTTTTCAGAGGATGAGGATCAAAGATGTTGATTTATTAGAATGGATATAATTGGTGGAAAAAATGAGCAGTATATTTGCTGTGTGCATCACTCACCCTTATTTATGGTTCTTTGCAAGCAATCAGAGAGGAAGGTGATAGTTTTATTTGGTGGTTAGTTAATTCTGAAATGGGTGAAATAGTTTGGTTGGAGATGTGCAGGCCAATGCCAGCACTGTCTTAGAGGGGTATGTAAAGCTTTTAAGTCCCTAGAATTTTGGAAAGCCTCTTTTAGCCACCTTGGATAGAGGAATAAATCTCTCTACCTATCTATCATCAATGAATTTCTCAATCTCATCTTCAGGGATGTCCTTGATGGCCCTTTCTTCTATTTAATAGCTCATAAATTCAACCACATTTAGTTGGCATGCATATGAAGGGGCTTCAAAAAAGTCCATGGAAAATGGAGTTAAAAGATAATGGATTTTTTTGGAAGTCCCCTTATATATTGAAAGCACTGGCATTGTGTTAAGTGCTATGTGAAGGAGAAAAATAAATCACTTTTAATTTATTTTTTATTGTATATTGTTCTATTTACTTAGAAATCATTTAACCTTTTTTCATCTATTTTATGCGGCTTTCAGTATACAGATCTTGAATATCATTGACATAATTATTCCTAAATGTTTTACAGTCTTTTAAAAACATAACAATTTTATTGACATATAATTTATATACCATATGAATGGATTAAATATATCAAAAAGAGTTATGCAATCATCACTACAATCAATTTTAGAACATTTTCATCAGTCCTATACTCATTAGCTCCCCATTTTTTCCCAACTTCTCCTGCCATAATCCTAAGAAACTATTAATCCAGTTACTGTCTTCATAGATTTGCCTATTGTGGATTTCATTTAAAGAATAACACACCCTCTAACAATAATAAAATAAAAACCAGAATAATGTCAATTCAAAAGGACACAGAAAATAATAAAAACTTGAACAAAGTAAAAATGTTTCAAAGGGAAGAAGAAATAATGAGTTAAAGTTTGACCTAACTACCTTTGCATTAATCCACTTTACAATGTCCTCTGATAGCAAAGCTAGTCACATCCCTGGCCAATGCTTAGAGGGATTCACTGGAGGCTTAATCCATGTGGAAAAGCCATCACTTCTCAAAAGGCTTGGAGTTCCACTTCTTTTGTCACAAGGAGTCCTAGTGGTGGTATAGGTTAAGTATCAGGTAGCTAACAGCAAAGTTCTCGGTTCAAACCCACCAACTTCTTTGTGGAAGACAGATGAGACTGCTCCCCAAAGACTTACAGTTTTAGAAACCCTACATAGAGTCAGTATAATTGAAGTTTATTCATAGTGGTCTTTTTGTGTTCTTTTTGTTTTTCTTTCTTTTGCTAAATATGGTGACTCAAGCAGGACTCAAAAAATACAACTATTTATAGTTCCAAATCTACATAGGACAAATCCAGGCCAGTCCTTTTTTCCTCCCAATGTGTATAGAGAATTGCTGATTCTCCTTTCTGAGTTTATGGAGAATTATTCTTCAGTGCCTCAAAGACTGATTAAGTTACTCACAACCTTAAATCTATTTTCCAGGCTGAGTAAGTCCAGATTCCTTTGAATTCTCCTGTTTGGTCTGAGTTTTTAAAATTTCAAACCCTTATCATTTTGAAACAAGTCAAGTCTGCTGTAAACAAAGGCAGGTTTGTGGGTGGGAAACATAAATTCTACTGGAAATGGCTTCAACAGCCAGCAAATACAAGTGGATAACACTATGGATATATTGCACAGGTGTAGGCTTTGACTCCAGACCACTCAGTTTCAAATATCACCTTGACCAATTAGTAGTTGTTGGCAATTAAGTATATTTCTTAACATCTGAGCCTTGATTTCTTCTGTGAGAGGGGCTAGTAATATATCCTTTCCCAGTGGGTCTGGTGATTAAATGTGACACTTAATATAAAGCATGTGGCATATAAGTGTTAAGTTTGCTTTCTCAGCTTCGCCTGCCACCACAAATAAAAACATTTAAAGAGAGAATGCAATAAGGGGAGGCTGTATGTTAAGAAGGGAGGCCTGCTGATTCAAACCCACTAGCTGCTGCAATAAGGTTGTATGCTCCTGTAAGAATTTACAGTCTTGGAAACAGTTCTACTCCATCTTATAGTCGCTATGAGTTTGAATCAATTTGAGGGTAGTGGGTGGGATTATATTAATAGTGAGAAGCTGTGTGGCTCAGCTGCTTACCAAAAGGTTGAGGGTTTGAGCCTATCAGTCCATCCGTGGGAGAAAGATGGCCCTGTCTGCTTCTGTAAGGACTACAAAACAAATCAAACCAATTGCCATCAAGTTGATTCTGACTCATAGTGACCCTGCATAGGTTTTTTGAAGCTATAAATCTTTAGGGGAACATATCACCTCACCTTTCTCCCTCTGGATACCTGGTGGGTTTTGAACCCTTGTCCTTTCAGTTAGCTGCCAAGCCACATGGCTTCTCTTCATTAATACCCAAGAGTGCTACCAAGGCTCCTTTCTACAAAGATTACAGCCTTGAAAACTTGATGGGGAATTCCACGCTGTTCTAAAATACCAAAATGTGTCAGAATAGATTGATGTCAATGGGTTTTAATTTATTAATGTGGGTAGTGGTAGTTCAGTGGTAGAACTCTCACCTTCTGGTAGAATTCTCATATAGGTTTATGCTGTGTCTACATAACAGGTTCTTTTGTGTCAATTTCTCACAACATAGATTTTAAATGGAGCTTGAAAGATAAAGTCATAATTTTCATATTGATGAAAACTGAGAGGATGGCAGAACACATTTTAAAAAGTGAATAGAATTTTGAACACTGTAAAAAAAAGAGATTAATTTTGGCTAAGCTAAAATAAGCAGGGGTCTGGAATAGATATTCCACAGAAAATGGATATATGAAGGACTATCAGTGTCTGAAAATTATATACTTTGGTCAATTTGATTATCAGTGGGAGGATTATTCAGCTTGTTGATTATCTGCACCAAAATTTCAGTCCCAGTATGGCCTCTCTTGCTTGCTTTGCCTGCAATTAATTAGCATGTGCTTGGGGAATGCCAACCAATTGTAATATTAGCTCCAGGAAAACATAATCATCAAGGTAAATTTGCAGCTGCTGCAAGGATGAATGTGTCCTAAAGCCAGACGCCACTAGGTTTTTTATTGGATGTGGTTTGGGATTATTTAGGCTATGAAAATGCAGATGATCAGAAATGGAGTGAAATTTTCTTGGAATCTGTGAGTTCCTTTTGAGTATCCACTTGGGTCCTACTTTCAAGAGGGAATCTTCTGGTTCAACATTCACCCAGGAGTCCTAAGCTGGGAGGTGGAAAGCTGGGATTTATGTGCAGGTGTGCATCCCCAGGGCTCAGTCCAAACCATTATTGAGATTTTTCCCTGTCCTGGTTATTGTTAATTGCTGCTGTCAATTTCAAGTAAAGTTTCCAAATGCAGTTCATAGGTCACAGGCAGGCACTACTCTTTCCCTAGGAAATAATGTATATGTGAGTGAGCAGAGGGCAGATATGCTGGGTGATAGTGAGTTTAAATTTAGCTCTAAATAGAAAAGTATTTTTCGGAAGAATCACTAGCAATTTAAATGAAAATTCCTCAAGAAAACAAATGAGCTTACTAGGATCTACATATAACCTCCTCCCTGGGGGATGGACAGCGGAGAAGTGGGTGAAGGGAGATGTCGGATGGTGTAAGATATGACAAAATAATAATTTATAAATTATCAAGGGTTCATGTGGGCGAAAGGGTAGGGCAAAGTGAGGAGGGAGGGGAAAATGAGGAGCTGATACCAAGGGTTCAAGTAGAAAGCAGGTGTTTTGTGAATGATGATGGCAACATATGTACAAGTGTGCTTGACACAATGGATGGATGGATGGATTGTGATAAGAGTTGTACGAGCCCCCAATAAAATGATTTTTAAAAAAGAAGAAGAAAATGAGCCAAATATTTCTCAGGTTTCCTTCCTGGTGTCCTCCCCCCACTACCCACAACCCACCAGTTAGGATTAACCTTAGCTGCATGTGCCAGAAAGCCACAAATAATAGCTGAGTAAAAGATAAAGTGATTGTTGTTTTTTTTTTCTCAAAAAGTACAAAATCTTCTCTTTCCAATGTAAAGGAACAGGCTGGGAGGCAGTTTGAGAAGATTGTGGCAGTCATCAGCTCCTGTCCTCTTGCTATTTACCTGTACTCAGCAGGTGGCTTTCCCCAGGGCACTTGTTCAAGCTCTGCATGTCCCGTCACTCTTAGCTCGAAGATGTGAGGAATGGCCAACGAATGGTACGTCCATTTGTTCTAGGGATAATTCCTGAAAGTAACCCAGAATTACTTTGCTTGGATTCCATTGGCCAGAAGACATAGTCACATGAGTAAACTGAGCTACAAGTAAGGTTGAGAAATATACTCTTTATTCTGAGTGGCCCTATGCACAACTACAATTCGACAATTATTTTGCTAAGAAAGGAGAGGAGACTAGATATCAAGAAATAATTGTCTCTGTTACTCCTACTTATCTTTTATTAAGAGCAAAGCAAACAGACCTCCCCCAGGAATGGCCTTATATTACAGGCCATCCTTATATTTCACAGGCACATGAAGCAGTCTGGTTCCATAAATATTACAGCCTAGGAAATAGTATGGGGCAGTTCTAGTTTGTCTTAGAGAGTCATCGTGAGTTGTAATAGACATAACAGCAATGGATTTTATTTCCGAGGAAGGAAACACTTCTTCTCTTTACTCTCTATTGACATTATATCTTCTCCATGGCCCTTCCATTTTCTTCCTTCCTTTCGCAGTACCCTGATCTCAAGGAGCAATGTGGGCCCGAGCTATTTTGTAGGAAGCTAGCCGAAAAAAGTCATGAAAGATTTTGAGGTAGAGCAAATAAATTATTGTCAAATATACTCTTTAGAGTTATCTCCACCGTGTACTATCTTTGATGTTTGTTTGTTTGTTTCTTACAACTCTGTAAATTATAGGAGAGAGAGAGCGCTGGTGGTAGAGGTGTTAAAGTGTTGAGCTGCTAAACAAAAGATCAACAGTTTGGACCCACTAGCTGCTTCATGGGAGAAAGATGGGGCAGTCTACTCTTGTAAATATTTACAGCCTTGGGAATAATATGGGGACGGTCTACTCTGTGAGTCAGAATTGACTTAATGGCAGTAGGTTTTGTTTTGCTTGATAAGCTGTTGAAAAGGTCAGTGGTAAAATTCTCAATTCCCAACTGGAAGAACTGGGTTCAATTCCTGGCCAATGCACCTCAAGTATAGCTTTCACTTGTCTGTCAGGGGAGGCTTGTGTATTATTGTGATGCCGACTAGATTCTGCACAGCTTCCAGATTAATAAAGACTAACACAGGAAGGAAGGTCTGGTGATCTACTTTCTGAGGTTAATCAATGAAAACCCTGGGGAGCACAGTGGTTCAATTCTGTTATGCATTTTGTGGTAGTTACACAATTTGGTGTCAACTTTTGGAGGGGTGGAGTCTAGCCTGTCAATCAGGTTGCAGCTGGATGACCGCATTTGGATGCGCCACAGAGATAAATAGCTCATTGAAGTCCAGATACACAGACTCTCTGCTTCGTCTTCCTTTTGACAAGCATAATGGAGCTAGGCTGATAGCAGCCAGAGCCTTGGGGCTGGAGGAGCCAATGGAGACGCAGACCAGAGCTGAGATGCTTACACTGCCACTGGATCCACAAGACTTCCACTGACTGGCCTGTGATCTTCCTGCATTTGGCGTCATTGCATGTGTTTCGTGAGTCTGAAGAGGACTTTATAGATTGGTATCAGACATATGGGCTAATCTCAGACTTATGGACTTGATCTGGACTGGGCTGGGATGTTTTCTCAATATATAATTTTTCTTGCATATAAAGCTCTTTCTAATACACATATGAGTGTCTATGAATTTGTTTTTCTAGTCCACCCAGACTAATACAGTGTGGTAGACAAGAGGATGGGACACCCCAAGGAAGTGATCACTGAAGATATGGGTGCTATAGCAAAGTGTGGTAACCAGGCACCATCTGATTTCTTCACCACATAGTGAGCAGTGATATCCTATTCCTTTCTGCAACTCCTGATTGTCCTTAGGTCTGATGCGTGTCCTCTCCCCACCCCCAAGTTCTTATAACAATTCATACATCAATTGTATCAAGTACATTTGTACGTATGTTGCCATCATCATTTACAAAACATTTTCTTTTTACTTGGGTCCTTGGCATCAGCTCCTCTTTTTTCCCCTCCCACCCCCTCCTTCCCACCCTTGTGGACCCTTGATAATTTAGAAATTATTTTTATTTTCATATTTTACACTGTCTGCTGTCTCCCTTCACCCATATTTCTGTTGCTTGTCCCCCTGGGGTTGTATGTTGGTCATTGTGATCAGTTCCCCCTTTCTCCTCCTTCTCCCCTCACCTTCCCTCTCCACTCTCATTATTGGTTCTGAGGGGATTATATGTCTGGATTTTGTGTGTCCAGAGCTCTTATCTGTACCAGTGGACATGCTCTGGTCTAGCCAGATTTATAAAATAGAACTAGGGTCAAGAGGAGGGGAAGAAGCATTAAAGAACTAGAGGAATGTTGTGTGTTTCGTCAGTGCTATACTTCACCCTGGCTAGCACGTCCCTTCTTTATCACCCTTCTGCGAAGGAATGTCCAATTTTCTACAGATGGGCTTTGAGTTTCCATTCAGAACCCCCTCATTTGCATCAAAATTGTTGTTTGTTTTTGGTCTTCTGATGCCTGATACTTGATCCTGTAGACATCTCATGATCTCTCCGGTTGGTGTGCTTCTTCCATGTGAGCTTTGTTGCTTCCCTGCTAGATGGCTTCTTGTTTACCTTCAAGCCTTTAAGACCCCAGAGGTTATATCTTGTAATAGCCGGGCACCCTCAGCATGTCCTCTTGGATTGGGTGCTGGGTGCACACCACCTCTGTGTTTGGAGGCATGTTTTCTTTGCCTCCTTGGGCTAACAGAAATTGCAATGCTGGGTGGACACACTACTGTCATCCACTTCTTGGGCTGGTGGTCATCTGAGTCATTAGGAACTCTTTCTGGCACCAGGACCACAGCTGCCCGCTGGATCTGTAGGAATTCTTTGTAAGACTAGATATCCTCTTGCCAGTTCCCTCTGAGTTGTCCTCTTCTAGGCGCCCCCCACCCACCCCCATGTTATGCATGACAAAGTGTGCTGAGTCATCCTGGATGCTCTGCATCCTGGTACCTTCTTGGCCAGCAGGAACACTGCCCGAGTCCCCTGCCTCTGCCCCAATTTTCTCTTTTCTTTTTTTTGTTTTTTTTCCTCTTTTCTCATTTCTTTTCCTTCCCTTGCTACTGTCCCACTCCCACCCCACCCCACCCCACCCACCCCGCTTTTGATCAGGTTTCTTTTTTCTTTTCTTTTCCCATTCTGTCATCTTGCTTATTTTTTTTCTGTTGTCTTTTCTATACCCTTCCTAGCTTTAATTTTTCTTCCTATTTTTTCACTTGCTTTTTCTTTCTTGAACTTTTAAATAATTTTTATTCATTATTATTTTTCTTATTTATTATTTTCATATTTATTATTATTTGCTGCTGTTGCTATCTTTTCTCTTTTTTGGACCCCACCCAGTGGTAGATAGCAACCATTCCCACTGTGCCCAGTCACATCCCACCTCCTGCAGCCCCATCAACTTGGTGAAGGCCACCAACTACTCCTGCATTATCCTATCAATGATAGGTCCTATACTTCTCTATGACCAGGGAAGTATGCATACACTTCCATCACACTCACCGAGACAAAAGGTGAGCATCTAAGTCTCAATCAGCGTTGCACACCGACGCTGTTTGCTTGGACATAGCAAGCCAAAATAAAACAAAACAATGACCACACAAACTAGGCAGGACACACCAACATACAATCACCAAATAAATTTTACATCACCATCACAATGCCTTGGACACAATAGACAACCTCACTTCAGATGAAAAAATGAGATTTAGTGGCTCAATGCAGATGACTAAAAAATGCAGAACAAGAAAATCTTCCAAAGGGAGAAATTATATTGGAGCTACCTGATGAGGTACCTTTAACGGATTGAGAGAAATATCAAGGAAAGTGCAGATAAAATCAGGTAACACAGAGACACACTCTAGAAGAATTCAGAAAAATAAAAGAACAAATTGACAAAATAAATGAAAACTTAAAAATCACACAAAAATAGCAAATTGAACTCCTTAAGATTAGTGCTAAGATTTCAGAAAGAGATGATGCATTTAAGAAGTAAAATAAATATGATAGGATCAATTTAAGCCAGTATTAGTGAATGAGATCGATGAAAACAATCTCTGAATATTAATCTGCTAGCAGCGGTTCTGAACCTGTGGGTCACGACCCCTTTGGGGGTTGAATGAACCTTTTACAGGAGTCACCTGAGTCATAACAGTAGCAAAAGTACAGTTATGAAGTAGCAACGAAAATTATTTTATGGTTGGGGGGGTCACCACGACATGAGGAACTGTTTTAAAGGATCTCGGCATTAGGAAGGTTGAGACCCACTGTGCTAGAGGAACAATAAGAATAAAAAATTTTAAAAATCTAAGAATTATGTTGTAAATTATCAAGAGGAATAACGTGTGATTGGAATTCCAAAATATGAAGAAACAAGAAAATAACATAGATAAAATTGTTGAAAGAAAGTTACCATAATATGAAATATGAAAAGATATGCATTTAATAAGGTCAACTACCCTGCATACTGCAGGTTGTTAAAAGCCTTCGTCCATCCTGATGCAGCATTCTTCTTCATATAATCCTGTTTCTCTGATGATTTGCTCAGCATCCAGATTGCACAAGTGCGTTGAGAGGATACAACCTTGATGCATACCTTTCCTGATTTTAAACCTTGTTGTTTGCTCCACTGCCTCTTAATCCATGTACAGATCCAAAAGAGTACAATGGAGTGTTCCGGAATTCCCCTTCTTCTCAAGGCATGGGCTGTTTGTATTATTATGGGAATTATAAGCAATGACATGAAACAAAATGTGTAAGAGCCATTGAGTGGAAAATTAATTTGCTCTGTTAATCTTCACATAATCTACTATGAAAATTTTTAATGCAAATTAGTTGTGATTGCTGAAATGCAATTGATTTTTGACTAGTTTTGCTTCTATTTTCAATTTCATTTCAGCGTTCCCTATCTGACTATATGTATGGGTAGGACTTTGAGTTTTCCTTTGAACAAATTGTGACATCCTTCAATACTTAGTGAGTTGAATAAACTCATTGACATGCACTCATCCTGTATGTGTAAAAGAGTCTTGTTTATATCTTTCTTTGAAAAAGATCCTTTAACAGACCCTTAGATTTAGTGCCTGGTGATCTTATGTACTCTTATGTTCTTCATACTCCTAATCCCCATCAAACCCATTCCCTTGGGGCTTTTCATGCACTCTGTCATCCTTTATGAAAACACCTTAAAACATAGCACAAACAATAATTGAAAAGATAATACCATATTCTGAATTCTAACACACTGTTGGGGACAGCTATGGTTCAGTGGTAGAATTCTCATTTTTCATGAGGGGGACCTGAGTTTGATTCTGTCCAGTTCACCTCATACGCACTCACTATCCATCTGTCTGTCAGCAGGGGCTTGTGTATTGCTATGATACTGAACAAGTTTCAATGGAGCTTCCAGATTCAAGTCCACTAAGAATAAGGACTTGGAGATAGATTTAGGAAAATAAGTCAAAGAAAACCCTAGAGAAAACAAGAATTCACACTCTAACTGGTCATGGATATGGCATGGGCATGACACATGACCGGGCAGGGTTTTTTCAGTGGTGATAAGGGTTGCTTTGACTTAAGTGACGGCTTGATGGCAACTAACAACATCGTTATGACCATTGATCTGCTCATTATCTGATCATTATTGCTGCCCCCGTGCATTTTGATTATTTTCCAATCTAGGAATTCATCTCTCAGCATTACATTGAACAGTAGTCCTTTGTAATCCATAGGAGTTTCAGTGGTCAATTTTTAGAAGTGGATCACCAAAGCTTGCTTTCTTCCTAGTATGTCTTAGTCAGGAAGTTCCTCTAAAACTTGTCCACCATGGGTGACCCTGCAGGTATTTGAACTACCAGTGGCATAGCTTCTAGTAGCACAGCAAACACCTCCGTTTTCCACTATCGTGCTTGTAGTTTTCCTATAAGTACCTTACTTCATCTTTTCAACAATTTCTGAAATAGATAAAGAGAATATTTCTATTCCCGTTTTATAGCTTAAGAAACCAATCCAAGATGGATTCAATAATCTACCTAAATGACGTGTGTCTTCTAGGTTCCAGGCAAATGGATTTCTGGAAGGGGGAGCTCTTGAACAAGTTGATATGTCAGAGAACTTGGGGCCTTAAATCTTCAAAGCTATGATAAGAATTAAGCATTATCTCTAAAAATAATTTAAGTAACTTGTCAGTGAAAAAATTTTGAAAAAATAAGAGATTTTCTAGCTAGGAAGTTAGTTATTTTCTTTATCTTGAACAGAACATTAATAATACCTGCCTCATAAGTGTGCTGTGAGGATTAAATGCTATAATGGAGGTAAATCATCTAGAACCCCGCTGTCCACATATTGGGCTCACCCAAAGAGTAGCCGATGTTATTATTAATATTGTTGTTATTGTTACTATGGTAGGTGTGACTAGTCAGTCATCTTTAAAGAAATTTGTTTATGATATCTATCAATAAGCTGTGTTTGCCAATAGGTATGAAATCCCAGTACTCTGAATCACTACACCCATCCTGTGACTATATCTCACTTATCTCTAATTTAAAATCAAATACAATGCCTTTAGAGGAAAACACCAACCTAAGAGCATCAAAAACACAAACACAATCATGGGCTTGGGCCAGATTCACATCTGTCTCTTTAATTTGAACTGTTGCGTTTGATGGAATACTTTCAGTCTACAGCACTTCAATCATAAGGATTTTTTTTAAGAAACTACTTTTCTTTTGAGCATAAAACTAATACATCCATACATTAAATATTTTAAACAGACTAGCATAGTATAAAGTGAAAACTGCGATGTAGACTTTCTTTTTTTTAGCCTTAATCCCTCTCCTTAGAAATAACACTGTTAAAAAAAAAAAAAAAGAAATAACACTGTTAGCCAATTTATATATCCTTCTAACAATTTTTATTTACATCTTTATAGATTTAATATTGAAAACTAGTTGAATAATACCTTGTTGCTTTTTCTTAATGATGTATCTTGGAGATCATTCAACATCAGAATATTTTTACATATTTTGTTCTTTTTAATAATGGCATATAGAAATCCAGATTATGGATATCATAATTTAATCTGTGACTTATATTGTTCCAATTTTAAAAAGTTATAAATTATGCAGTAATGAATAGATGTAAGCAATGTATTTGCATAGTTATGAAAGTGTCACTAGAGTTGTGGCTGGACATACAATTAGGCTACCAACCATTACTGAGGGATTGGAGACTTGAAGTTCTCTAAAGAATCAACTGTATGTCTTTACCACTATGCTCTTGCCTTGGCCAAAGAAGTGCGCAACACAGACTATATTAATGATCATCTCACTCCTCCTAATTGAATTCAGTTATTTATCAGGCTGTTTTCAGGAAAAGCTATGATGTTAAACCAGTACGGGTTACAACATTATAGTAAAACAGAAGAAGGGAATTGAAAGAACTCTTGAAACATCTTAAATGATCAGTCAGTCATATTTTGATTGGCTTTGTGATAGGTATTGTTTGGTTAGCATGTTCATGAAGTAGCGGCTCATGGAAACTCAAAGTCAAAGGGGTCTCTATGATCTAGTCCACTTCCTCAACATCATAATTTACCAAATATGATCAAATGTGCTTTTAAAATCTGTCCCTTTACTTTCATTCCCTTCTCTTCCCCACTACCTCCTTTAATGTCTATCCCATCTGCACGCTTCGTAGTTGCTAGCTATTGCTTTAGAAGCCTTAAGCACATGTTATTATGCAATTTTCTCAACACTCTCCACCTTTTATAGGATGAGCATGAGAAAAAGGAGTCTCTGACCCATTAAGTGATGTGCCCAAGATTACATAATTTGTATTTGGTGATCCAGGATCAAGACCAAGACCTAAGAAACTCCAAAGGCTATGTCCTTAGTACTTCTCTGTGAAGACTCATTCCATCGCTGCCCCTCCCCCACCACACCCCAGGCCCTTTCTAGTTCATTCTGCAGATCACTGCTATATGACAAAATAAAAATGCCATTAAGTTGACTCTGCATCATGGTGACCCCATGTATGTCATGGTAGCATTGTGCTCCATAAGGGGGTTCAGTGGCTGATTTTAAGTAGTCAATATTCTATGGCATATCTGGATGAATTTGAACTTCCAGCCTTTGGGTTAGTAAGCTATCCAATTAACTGTTTGCTTGACCCAGGGACTCCTACTGGTGAATTAGCACACCTCCCCCCCAAAAAAACCATTGTGATCATGTTGTTTTTGAATTATTGCAACTCTATATTGAGTTTCATAGGCTGTAATTCTTTTTTGGGAGCAGATCGCCTGATATTTCTTCCACAGGGCAGCTGGTGGGTTGGAGCTACCAACCATGAAGTTAGCAGTCTAATGCTTACCTGGTAGTGCCCCAAGGAGTTTCCATAAACCAAAACCAAAACCAAATTCATCACCATTGAGTTGATTCCTACTTATAGGGATCCTATAACACAGAGTGGAACTGGCCCCCGTGGGTTCCTGCTACTTGAACTCCTTACAGGAGTAGAAAGTCTCATGTTTCCCCTGTGGAGTGACTGGTCATTTGAGTTGCTGACCTTGTGGAAGAAGTGCAAGGTGCAATGAAAGCATTAGCCAAAAGTAAGGCTCCAATAATTGATGGAATACCAATAGAAAGGTTTCTACAAGCTGATGAAGCACTGGAAGCACTTACTCTTCTATGCTAGGAAAATTGAAAGACAGCCAGTTGGCCAACTGACTGGAAGAGATCCATATTAGTAATCATTCTAAAGAAAGGAGACCCAACAGAATATTCAAATTATAGAACAATACCACTAGTATCACATGCAAGTAAATTTTTGCTGAAGATCATCCAATAATATTTACAGTGGTACATTGAGAGGCAGCTGCCAGAAGTTCAGGATGGTTTTAGAAGGCCTGGAGCAAGAGTTATCATTGCTGATGTCAGATGGATCTTGTTGAAAGCAGAAAATACCAGAAAGATGTTTACTTGTGTTTTATTCACTATGCAAGGGCTGTGCGGATCATAACAAGCTATGTATAACCTTGAGAAGAATGATGATTTCAGAACACTTCATTGTGCTTCTTAGGGACTTGCTCATGGACTGTGAGGCAGTTGTGCACACAGAACAAGGGAATATTGCCTGGTTTAAAATAATAAAAGGTGTTTTTCAAGGTTTTATCTTCTCATCATACTTATTCAATCTGTATGCTAAGCAAATAAGCAGAGCGTCTAGCTTATATGAAGAAGAATGTGGCCTCAGGATGGGAGGAGGGTTTATCAACAACCTGAGACATGCAGATGACACAACCTTGATTGCTGAAAGTGAGGAAGATGTGATGCACTTGCTGATGAAGATCAAGAACTGCAGACTTCACTATGGATTACAAGTCAATGTAAAGAAAACCAAAATTATCCAACTGGACTAATAGTTAATATGATAAATGAAGAAAAGCTGAAGTCAGGGATTTTACCTTGCTTGGATCCACAATCAATGTTCATGGAAGCAGCAGTTATGGAAGAGATCAAATGATGCATTGCAGTGGGTAAATCTGTGCAAGAACTCTTTAAAGTACGGAAGAGCAAGGATATTACTTTGAGGACAAAGGTGTACCTGATACAATTCATGGTATTTTCAATAACCTCATATGCATGTGAAAGTTGGACATTGAGGAGGGAAGATCAAAGAAGATCGATGACTTTGAGTTGTGGTGCTAATAAAGATTTGTGGTAGTTATGTAATTTTATGTTAATTTGAAGATATATAAAAGAGTAGGGGTGGTATCTATCCTGTCGATCAGGTCAGAGTTTGATGGTGCCTCGTTGTGGTTGTAGCCTTCTCATCGTGGGGCCTGGGACACATTCCCCTCTCTCAGCTTTTCCCTTCCTGCTGACTGGCCACACTGAGAATTGTCAGAGCCTTGCCATGTTTCCACTAACTTTAGATTCATCAAACTTTCCACCCACTGGCCTGTGATCTTCCTGAATTCTGCATCACTGAATGTAGCTGCATGAACCTGAAGAGGGACTTACGGACTTATGTTGGACTGGGTTGGGATGTTTTCTTGATACATACTTACTTCTTGATATAAAGCTTTCTTACACACATGTCAGTGTCACTGGATTTGTTTCTCTCATCAAATCAGCCCAATATAAGAATATTGAAAGAATCATGGATTACTTAAGAGTAAACACATCTGTCTTGGATAGCCAGTGTGCTCCTTGGAGACAAGGACGGTGAGACTGTCTTACATACTCGGGGCATGTTGTCATCAGGAGAGACTAGTCCCTGGAGAAGGACATCCGGCTTGTTAGAGTAGAAAGTCAGTGAAAAAGAGGAAGACCCTCAAGGAGATAGAGTGGCACAGTGGAGCAGCTGTAGGCTCAAAC
>NW_022103923.1:6605512-6606870 GCF_000313985.2 Echinops telfairi
ATTAAAATTGAAATGTTTCAATCTTGTTATAAGATGATACAACTTCACCTGTGCACAGAAGATCTTAAAAGTTAGAAATTTTCTTGTAAAGAAGCTTGGAGTCAACCTCACCTCTAAAGCATTTAACATGAATTATCCAATGACGTCTATCTATATTTTTTATGACATGTTTACTGAATAATTTGAAGAAAAAATTAGATCTTAAAATATGTATGAAAATTGCTATGAAGTTTAACATTTTTGATCCTTTAAATTGCTCTCACACCCTCCCTATATGTGCATTTTCAATTTTATTTTCTACTCTTTTCAAGATTTGTTCTGGCTTTGCAGTATCCACCTTGTAGTCTGTAGATATTGCACACCTTCCCATTCCAAAAAGATCCATAGTCATCTAAATGGCTCTAGCTTATAATGACTCTATAGGACCGAGAAGAACTGTTCCTGTGGGTTTCCAAACCTTTAAATGTTAAAAGCTGTGGAGTGACAAGTGGGCTTGAATCATTGACCTTATGATTGGTAGTTCAATGATCACCAACTAGTTACCATGGATCCACCCATATACAGCTTTCCTTGGAAGTTCTGTAATATGTAATTGCTTTTCAAAAACTTTTTTACCTTCTTTGTCTCATCCTGTAATTCATAAGTCTGAATTCTTCTCATATTTGAAATTGGGATAATAAATTAATTAATTTTATAACTTAATATTTGAAAATATAGTGAGACTTTGGATCTAAGAAAATAGAGCTGATGCTGTCTGTCTAATTCAGTTTTCTGAATGAGGGCACCAATTACCCTACGAACAGGCCTGAAAACCAAGACTTTAGCAAAAAAATTGCTTTGTTGTTTTGTGGTTGTGAATGGCTATGTTGTGCCAGTTGTAGTTTACATTCCTTGTTCATTGTTTTCATTCAGTACTTTTTTATTGGTATTTATTTGACCTTTCCTTTGAAGCTTTGACTTTTAGGCTTGTCATCTGCGTTCATTTCACTTGATTTCTCAAGTTTTTGTTTAATGAGTCTAAATAATGTATCTCCCTAGTCTGAAGTGTTGGACAGCCTCCAATGTGTGTGTGTGTGTGTGTTTGGTTTCCTTTTGCCTTCCTCTTTCATTTAATTTTTAGATCTTTTCTTTTCAGTTACCATAAAGAGGACATTTAACGACTTACATTTATAAAAATCTGGTTTTATGTTGATACCAATTTATCATGTACCCTGTAACATAAGTTTATATGAAGAGGCAGCGAAAAGTTGGTGGAAACAATTTCGTGATCTTTTTATTCAAGTTTTCCATGAAATTTTTGAAGCCCTATCATACTTTATTTTTTATGTATTTATCATCATAAACCATAAAGGATATAA
>NW_022103923.1:6608911-6609883 GCF_000313985.2 Echinops telfairi
CATGGACCTTGGTTCTGATATGTGTGTGTGTGATGAATGAAGAGAGGTATTAGTCAATAAACACTACATAGATTTCAAACCAAATTCAAAGCCATCGTGTCGATTCCAACTCAGAGCACCCCTGCAAGGCCGAGTAGAACTTCCCTGTGCATTTCCAAGACCGCGACTCTTTATGGGAGTAGAAAGTCTCATCTTTCTCTCGAGGAGCAGGTGGTGGGTTAGCACTGCCAACCTTTCGGTTGTCCGCCCAATGTGATACCTTTATGCTACCAGGGCGCTTGTGAATAAATTATCTAGTATATTAGAAGGAGAGGAGTCCTGGTGGTATTGTGATTACGCCATCGGGCCAGCTGGGTGAGAACACTCAGACTCCACACTAGGACTCGGTTTCCCGTCTTGGAAACCACAGAGGCAGCTCGACCCTGTCCCAGAGGGTTGCTCTTAGAATGACTTGATGGCCGTGAGTACTAGGGGTCTGGAAGGGATCTGATTTTAGCTGAGGTGGCCAGAGAAGCTTCACTGAGATGATAACATTGGAACCAAGTCTGAAGAAGGCGAGGGAGAGAACCATGCAGGTAGAGGCAAGAATGTTCTAGGTGAAGAGCCGGCAAGTTCCACCAGATGCCCTAAGGTGAGAATGTGCCTTTGGTGTCTTACATTTATTCTGAACTTACCTACGCACAGAGAAAATACTATGTGAGAGGGGATTTTATTTCTAAATATCTTCAAGTGAACAGAAAAACCTCAGCTCATTTTGAAAGTAGAATAATTTGTATCTGCATTTAAAGCCATGGCAGTAGCTATAATGAAGTCTGGTTTATTAGCAATATTAGGGTTCTTCAAGAAATTCCTGGAAAATGGAATTAAAAGATAATGGAAGCCTCTTCATCTATATGGCCAGTTTTATGTACAGCTGGGATACTTGTTGGTCAGCAGTTCAAAACCACCAGCTGCTTGCTGAGAGAAAGATGA
>NW_022103923.1:6612480-6620748 GCF_000313985.2 Echinops telfairi
TAACAAGTTACAGTCTCAGAAATTCTACCGTGTCCTAAAGGATCACTATGAGTCAGAATCAATTGGAAGGTAGTGAGTAGGGATAAGTATCCAAGCGAGGTTCGAAGTTTCCAGCATGGGGTTCATCGGGTTGACATTGTACTGTCAGAGTCACCAGACTTTGCTCAGGGTGGCTTCCTGCAGTTTTTCTCTTCCTTGAAGGGTTTAAGTCTTAAGGTCACCATGTTCCAATGCCATTATTTATAACCTCTCCTGTTGAAGATCATCTCCGCATCATCATGTGGACGAGAAGGGTGCACACTTGAATATCAAAAGGCTCGATATGAATTTTATTCTGGAAAGACAACCTAATTGGAATAAAGGCTTCACTGACCTTGTAACTCATGTTATTGGTATGGCATTATTTATTTATTTTTAAAAAATCTAATAATTTCTGAGCTTGAATTTCTAAACAGGAAATTTGCTCTTCATAAAAGGTGAGTGAAGTGGACTTGGAGGGCCTCCAGTTGCTTCTCTCACTTCAGTGAAAGGTGCGTTTGTTTTAGATATCCTCTCAAGAGCAGGACTAACACCGACCTTTTAAAGTTAATTAAAAAACCTTCCATAGGCTGCCAGATCTGGGCAGCAGTGTTCCTCTGTAACCTTTTGTACCAGATTAAAAACCTCTGACAATCAGGGATGTTGCCAAATTTCAAATGGAGCGTTCAGAGTAAATTCAATAAACTGTATAATTTAGTCAGTTTCAGAATGACTCCTGCTTCTGGTTTGGCCAGTCCCTGGGAATTGATGGTGATGAAAAATCCTGCTCTCTTTTATACTTCATCACCTTCCCCATCGCTCTCTCTCTCTCTCTCTCTCTCCCTCTCTCTCTCTCTCTCACACACACACACACACACACACTGCTTTAAAACATAGGAGAGTGTAGCTTTACATATCATGGTGTATCTTTGGAAAAAAAAAAAAGATTCCCTGTTATGTAGGTTGGGAAACCCTGGATAACGCACTCTCTATTTGGGGATTCACATTGCACTTTAACATAACGAACTTCAGCATTTATTCAGAATACTGGTTCATTTTGTTCAACACTGTGTTTTCCAGCTAGTTTTGACCATGCTATCCATTTCTCCAAGAACCTTTAGTGTCTTCTGAAGATATCACAATATCTCACAAAGAGCTGGTTTGAAGAGTCTGCGGAAATGATGCGCCTGACAGACCAATCTTATAAAAATAATGGTCTCCTGTGACAACCACAAAAGATAGACTCACAGTAGAGTATACCCGGAGATGAAGGACCGAGGATGGCAGTTTGGTAAGCTGAACATCGGAATTGTCCCTGTTTCTTGCAGACTTGCTCTAGTTGGTAATAATGGACATCTGTCTGTTGAGAGGCTCTGCCAGATCACAGGACCAAGTTCCTCCATTGTTCCCAAATATATCACCTTAAAACACAGCCTTATATGGTTGCAAAAACCGTCTTTAACAAGCGACATCACCAAGCTCTGTCGCTTGGCTAAATTTCTTACTGGTGTTATGTTGCTAAGTTGCTTCTTTGTCCACTCTGCATATAATAACTACCAGTCATTGTACATGTGTAATAGCGTTGTATTATGCAAGGAAGACCAGTCCGTGGGCACGCATGCGTATTATTTATAAGGTCTAAGTGGAAATCAGCAATAGGCTTGCCAAAAATGTATTCCAGAAGTGGTTGCCACGCTTGTGTGGGTCAGGACAATCTGGAGAACATTGAACACATTTCAATGTCTTTAGTAGTGATAGAGTCAGGGTTCTAGTAGGGAACAAGTGGCCCTCTAAGAGGGGTTTAAATAGAAGAGAGTTTAACAGAGACCTTTCTGGGATGGGAATGGGTTTAAGGGCATCAACAAAGAGTAGGGAAACATCCAGAAAATGGCAACAGCAGGAAGCTGGTACTATCCTAAAACTTCTCATTTTAAAATCAATTAGTCCTTTTCTATGAAAAATAAAATGACAGAATTTCAAACGGGACATTTGAAACCCATCCCCAAATTAGATACCATACTGAGTTTCTTGAGTTCAAGGATAAAGTTCAAAATTAAGTGTCTGCATTATTACAAGAAATAATAATTACAAATAATTACCTGTGGGCATGCACAAGTCAGCTCTAGAGAACTGGGAGAAACGTGTGGAAATTTATCTATGTATTATTTTTTAACCTTGCTCAACTGTCTTCATATTGGGCAACAGAAGCAATAAAGGCAAACTTCAAGGGAGAAGAAGTTTCACAAGAATAGCCTGAGGGGTGTTGATAAATAGTGCTAAGCCTTAGGACCATCACAGTCTGATGTCTACTTAATTGTAAGATTAGAAGCAAGTAATGTGTTATTAATACTGAAGGTGTATATGTTTGAACATTTCATTACTTATAAATTTAAAAAATGATTTAGGAGAATCCTTGCAGTTTTAAAAATCATTGTGGAGTGAAGGAGAGGGTGAGAAAGAATGGCTAGTCGACGAGCTTGGAATTCTACGTGGGTCCAAATGTACCATTTCAAGCACATTGGGTATCCTAATTCTACACAGGTACACATGTAGAATGGGCACAATTTTTAAAATTAAATAGAGTGAAGAAACATAGATTGTTAACTATAGAATAATGTGGATTTTTATATAAATACAAAGGCATTACAAAAGTAGTTTAATTCATACACATTCACACACTTCTAGGCCACAAGCTGGTCATAACTCCATTTTTGAGAAAGCTGATGTGAACCTTGACATTGTACACAGTTAGTAGGATCTACACTTCTCCAGAATAGTTTAATTTCAGCCCTGTCAGGTTTATTTTTCACATCCAGACCATTGCTTCCACCCTATCTCTTTTGAAAGTGTTGTATCCTTTCCTTTTTCTCCTGAGACTTGTATACTGACCTTCTCTGAGTGCCCCTTTTCAGATCTTGAAAAATTTAGCCTCTATGTCACAGCTTTAATATCAATTATTCTATTGCAATCTCCAGTAAAATGTACACATTGACGATCCATCGAACACCCTAGCAACTCAGTTCTTTGACCTCGACTCTGTGGCTTTCTTATCCACCATGTACTTCAGCGACCAACCCCACAGGCAACTATTGCAGTCATCATCATTGGAATGCAAACAATGGCTGCATTTACTTTTTTTTTAAGAACAAAAACATTATTTCAAACAGGTTCAGTTGGCATATGTGCTACAGAAAAGGCTGGCTGTAGCAAATAATTCTATTTCCAATGTATAAATTCGATATTACTTGGGAATCCTACTTTTTGCTAAATTGTAGATAAATCCAATATCATGCTAATTGTTCACTTATAATGGACTGTATTTTAGTACTGGAGGTTATACTTTCATCATCAAATGCTGAGAATAACCTTATGACTACTACTAAGGTAAGGAACTGTGAAATGGAATTGTGGTATTGCTTTGAAAATGCATCCCTAAGTTGGGAAGAGTAATCCTAAATTTATCCAAATTTCTTATAGTTTAACTAGAAGACTGCGGTCATCTGTCCTGTCGGCTTGATTCTGGCTCCTCTTCTTATCTGGTCTGGGCCAATTATATGTCAGTGTTGCTCAACTTTTAAACTAAGGGGAATTTTTCACGTACTTCTGTGCACACGAGAGTAGTCAAAACCGTTTTGCCCAAATCGTCCTTCATTGCCCTAACTCTTTCCCCAGTTCACAGGGATCCTATGTTCACCACAAGCACTTCATTCTTAGATAGTTTTTGCACCTTGGCTGCTTCCTTGTGTCCTTCAGTATGGATGCCTAGAAGCCATCTGAGTAGGAAATGGGAAATTTCCAACTCTGTGAAGGTCTCTGGCAAAGCTCCTACCGCACCAAGTACCTGCTCCACCCACCATTCTGTCAGCTCGGCCCAGAGTAGGGTCAGTTTTTGTTCCAACTCCAATAAGATCCCCAGGAGCCACGTATTGAAGATCATTATGCTGTGCAAAAGTTGGCACAATTTTTGCAAAGACTGGCTTACACCATATGAGCGGTCCTGTGCTATCTTTGGAAACAATAGCAGGTCCAACTTTCATCTCTTGGCTCACCTTTAACCCTCCTTTTAGAACACTACCACCAGCAACACTGCGCTTAAGGTCATCACCCTCACAGTCAAGTTTGTTGACAACAGAGGGTCCAATCACAATGAGTAGGGGTTTTGAAGTCAGATCTCTGGGAGGTATTGGAATTTTCCTCACTATGTACCCACAGACAACTTCAATACAACTTCAACTGAACAGAAATTGGAACAACCGGTGCTCCTTCTGTTACTGCACCTTGTACAAAGGCAAGGGTTTGTTCATACTGCTCTTCAGCCTGACTTTCTTTCACCACATACATTTGTTGGCAGAATCAAAATATGTTTCCATTTCATCATTTCTATAGCAGCCACATGTTCAGAGGTCTGCTGCTGAGGACAAGATTCATTACCAGCTATCAAGAGAAGAGCTGCCTCCATCACTGTGGCCCCGATTAGCATAGTAGCCATCACAATATCATGGCCTGGACAGTCCAGGAAGGAAACGTGCCTGGCTAGTTTGAAGTTCCCTTTGGTCCCTGGAATAGCGTTAGGAAACTCATTGGGCGTACTACTTCCACAGGATCTATAACATTCCAGCTGAGGGTAACTTGGGTCAACAAGTTGATAAATGTTAGCATTAGCACATCCAAATTGGATGGTAAGATTTCTTTCTAGGGTATTTTTGAGCCTGGTAGTGTGGACCCCAGAAATAGCTTTTAGAATTGTAGTTTTCCCATGAACTATGTGACCAATTGTGCCTATATTAATGGTGGCTTGTTTGCTGATGACTTCTTGTGACAGTGGTGTCAACTTGGTAACATCCAACGTTGTGAGATTCTATCAAGAAAGAGGCAGCTGCCTGAGTGACTCTGGCCTCGCTTCCTGCCATCTTGCTCAGAGAGCTGCATTTGCTTTTTGACCATCTCCCTTATTTTCAAATTTTGCAGCTTATTGCTTAAATATATTCACTGTCACAGTTATTTAGTTTGAACAATTCCTCAATTGGTTGACCTTTCACTACTTCTTTACATACAATTCTACCCCTCCTCTTATTTCCATTTAGAAGATCCAGCATAGATGAAATTATTTCCATTATTAAAATTGCCCCCTTGCAAAATTTAACCATTCAGCTCTCCTATCCTTCAATCATCATCACCTGGCAATAGCACTTCCTAGGTGAGTCCACCCATATGGGTTCATTGTACAAATCATTGCTGGGAGAATCTTCACACGAGTAGTTATTATGGAAAATTTGTCATCACAAATCCCAACTAGGTCTTAAACATTGATCAAAAAGCCTATTTTCCCATCCTGCACTCTCTGAAACCAGTATTTTTCTATCTTCCTCAAATTTTTCATCATTTTCTCCAGGGCCACTTTTCTTTCTTTTAATCGATGAGTTGTCCGACACTTAGGAGAGAAAATGAGCACTACTGGAACCAAACTTCCACAACTGGTGGGTATTGAATTTCAAAACCTTTTTACCTTACTACTTGCTCATGTTTGCTTCCTTTTACAATGAGGAGGAAAGTGCTTTTTCTTATACCAAAAGTCCAAGTCCTTAATATCCTCTGCTCTAGATTCCTGCTTTCTGGAGAAACTTCATTTCCCTCTTTTTTTGCCTATACATATTACTCTATCCACAGCAGTTTTCCATAGCGTTCAAACTGTATTTAGGCAATGGTATGAGGAACCCTAGTGGCATAGTGGTTACAGGTTGAGTTGCACTCTATAAAACCAGCAGTTTGCCACAATTGCTTATGCACCCATTTGTCTTCAGTGATCCGTTCGACTCCTTGTGATCACACAGGTTGATATGCTGTTCCATGTGGGTTTTGTTGCGTCTGAGCTAGATGGCCGCTTGTTTACCTTCAAGCTTTTAAGAAAGCTGATGGTGCCCGGCTATCAAAAAGTATAGCGTCTGGGGTCTTAAAGGCTTGAAGGTAATCAAGCAGCCATCAAGCTCAGAAGCAACAAAGCCCACATGGAAGAAGCACACCAGCCTATGCAACCATGAGGTGTCGAAGGGATCAGGTGTACGGCATCATCAGAACAAAAAATCTTACCACAGTGAATGATGGGGGAAGTGCGGAGTGGAGATCCAAAGCCCATTAGCAGGCCACTGGAGATCCCCTTGCAGAGGGGTCTCGGGGAGGAGATGAACCAGTCAGGGTGCAATGTAACAATGATGAGAAATACAACTTTCCTCTAGTTCCTAAATGTTTCCTCCCCGCTCCCACTACCATGACACGAATTCGATCTTGCAAGTCTGGCTAGACCAGAGGAGGTTCACTGGTACAGATAGGAACTGAAAATACAGGGAATCCAGGACGGATGAGCCCTATAGGAACAGTGGTGTGAGTGGCAAAACAGGGAGGGTAAAGGGAGAATGGGTAGGAAAGAGGGAACTGATTACATGGAACTGTGTGTGACCTCCTCCCTGGGGGACAGACAACCGAAAAGTAGGTGAAGGGAGACTTCGGACAGGGCAAGATATGACAAAATACCCATTTATAAACTATCAAGGGCTCATGAGGGAGGGGGGAGCGAGGAGGGAGGGGGAAAATGAGTACCTAATGTCGGGGGTTTAAGTGGAGAGAAAATGTTTTGAGAAACGATGTACAAATGCGCTTTACACAATTGATGTGTGTATGGATTGGGATAACAGTTGTATGAGCCCCTAATAAAATGTTAAAAAACAAAAACAAAAAAAAACCCCAGCAGTTTGAAACCACCAGTCCATTCTCCAGAAGAAAGACAGTGCTTTCTACTCCCATGAAGAGTTAAAGTCTTAGAAACTCACAGGGGCAGGTCTGTTCTGTCGTACAGGGTCTCTATGAGTTGGCACCAACCCGATAGCAGTGTGTTTCTTAAAATCAGAGCACAGACAGATATATAAATACATAAATATATAAAGGCACATATAAGCACCCATTCCTACTTCTCCATAGACATCACATCCCTATGTAGCTCCTATTCCATATCTTCATTTTTTAACAAAATTAAGCTTTCTAGCACCACACACCTATCAGTCTGTCATATTATGGTGGCTTGTGAGTTGTGAAGCTAAAAACTGTGTCACATGTATATAAAACACAGCGATGGTGAACACGTTTCAGTGGAGCTTTCAGACAAAGAACAGATGAGGAAGAAGGAAGAGGCAACTCACTTTTGAGGGATTAGCCACTGAAAAGCTCATGAACAGTAATGCAACATTGTGTGACATAGGGCCAGAAGATGATGAGTAGTTCATCTTCTCATACTTCCATAAGATGGACGGTACTCAAAATACGACTGGGGAAGAGCTGCCTCCTCAAAATGGAGTTGGTCTTAATGATATGGATGAAACAAAGCTATTGAGACTTTCATTCCCCGATGGGGCAAAACTCACAATGAAAAGAATTAACCTCAAACACCCATTAATAATTAGAACATGAGATGTACGAAATATGAATCTTGAAAAATTGGAAGTCACAAAACATAAAATGGAATGCATAATTATTGATATCCTAGACAAAACGGAAGGATTCTATGGGCAAAATATTGAATGATACAGGAAGCAGCAAAAGAAGATGGAGGTCACTGGACCAAAAATAATTGGCTGACATTCAACTATTTCAGGAGACTTGAAGGAAGAAATCTATGTTGTCCTTGAGGCATTAGTGCAAAGCAAGACTCCTGGGATTGATAGACCAACCAAAATATTTCAGCAAACAGAGGATGCAGTGGAAGGCAGTCTATGCCCAGGGACTTTGGCAATAGCTACCTGGCCAACCAACGGAACAGGATCCATATTTGCATGAATTCCAAAGAACGGTGACTCGTTACAATGCAGCAGTTCTTATTCAATATAATTGGGATAAAATGCAAATAAAATTTGGCTGAAGATAATTCAAAAATGGTTGCAGCTATACACAGACAGGGAGCTGTCATAAATTCAAGGCAGATTCAGAAGACAATCTTTTTCAGTATGGCACCAGGTGAGTAAGGTCTGGCCTATGAACCTAAAACTGTAAGAGCAAGTGCCCGAGTCTCCCTGTATTTTCTCCTAACACAGGAACTGTGGCTGATGCATTTGGGCATTGTAGGTGATACAATTTTAAGATGATGGAATTTTGTCGACCTAGATAACTGAGTGAGTGTCTGAAGGAGAAACCCTTGCTAATCTGCATAGTAAAACTCCAAATCCCATGGTTACCCAGCTGATTCTGGCATATTGGACAGAGTAG
>NW_022103924.1:0-6257 GCF_000313985.2 Echinops telfairi
ATAAACATTTTTAAAAAGCAAATATCAGCAAAATAATAAGGAATGTTCTCATTTTAAATGAAGAGTGAAATATGTTTCCAAGATGGCAGCTAGGTATACATTTCACTCTTTAAAAGGCATGCCCTTGCAGTAAATAATGTGACCTTTGGTCCTGGTTGCTGAGAGTAGAAACACACCTGAGTCCATTGAGTGGGGGATCACTTGGAATCCACCTATGGATTGAGCCTCAGGAATCCACTGCCAGTGACTTGATTCTGACTGAGTAAATATGTAGGGTTTAATGAAACTGCTCCTTAGGAATTTTGAGACTGTAAAGCTTTACGTGGGCACACAGTCTCATCTTTCTCTCACAGAGCAGCTGGTGGGTTTGAACCACCAGCCTTGATGTTGAATCCAATGCTTAACCCATGGGACCACTTGGACTTCTAAAGACTTTGGCAGCAAGATGTAATTCATCTACTGTGGCTCTGGAAGACTGACTGAGTAGAGCTTCCTGGATGGAGAGAGGCAGCATCTACAAGAGGTTAAAGTTGTCCCAGGAGACAAAGATGCTCTCACCCAGACCCTTCCCTGAGGTCACTGTGTTTATATCCTTTTTGTGCTAAATTAAAGATAGCCTTTCCTTAAAGTTAATGAGTCATTTATAGCAAAAACTAAACTCCTGCCATTAAGCTGATGCTCACTCATGTCAACCCTATAGGACAGAGTAAAATTGCCCCTTTGTGTATTTTAAAATTTATAGAAATTGACAACCGCAGTTTTCTTCTGAGGAGCAACTGAAGGGTTTAAAGTTAAACCTTGTGGTTAGCAGCACAATGTTGCAACCCACTAAGCCACCAGAGCTCCTTAAGAAGAGAGAAGGCTGGTGTCTGCAGGGTGGAGCTGGGTTCAGCTGGGGTCTGAACTGATCTAGAAAAGGAAAGCAGGAAACAGTTGGGAAGTGGTGTCGTGTTTGACATTGACAGCACAGTAAAACAAAACCCATGGTAAACCCCATGTACTATGGATTTTCTTAGCTGTACTATTTATGGAAGCAGATCTCTATGCCTTCTTTCGTCCATGTAACCACTGCATGGGTTCAAAACCACCAACCTTCAGCTTCGTAACTGTAATTAGTAAACAAACAAAAAACCAAACCCATTGCCATCAATTCGATTCCAGCTCATAACAACTCCATATCTAGGGCTTCAGAGGATGGAAATCTTTGCAGGAGTACATAGGCTCTTTATCCCACAGAACAGCTGGTGGTTTTGAACCACCAACCTTGGATTTAGCAGTCCAACATTTACCTGACAGGGCCACCAGAGTTGCTTATGGCACTGTAGTAAGATATAAAGTAATCGCTGGCAAGGGCAATATAACATTTTGTGGACAAAGAAGTAATAATAACATATAGATGACATTTGATTACTTTGAACTGTGACAGCCATTATTTTACTTAATATTAAAATAGCTTTGTGAGAATTTATGTGCTGTCATCCTATTTTTTTTTTAAAACAAATGACAGTGGAGATTTAAAAGTGGGGTGACTCTACCTTTAGGTTCTCCCTTTTTTAAGAACAGATTTTGTACATTTTGGTGTACCCGCTTCCAGAGTCTCTCCAGACTTGTTTTCCTTGGGTTCAGTAACCTTCACGTTTTTCACCTGTTCATATACTGTATGTTTTTCGTTCCTTTGAAAGACTTCAAAAAGATGGTTATAAGCTGCAATCAAATGGTCCTTCATAGCATTTTTAACCACGTTTTTAATATTCCCTAATAGCTTATGTTCTGAAAGAAACATGTCTGAACCATGATCCAGCAGGACCTTGATAATGTCCTTCTCAGGCAGCTGCTCCCTGTGCAGCTGCTCCATGACCCACACACTGTAGAACACTCGCCACTAATTTCCCTACTGCCTCAGCTCTAAAGACGCGTATTTTATTGGTTTGGCATAATTTATTTTAGGGAGAGAGCCCAGGAAGTGCTGAATAAGAAGTTGAGATTAGGGCCCGAGGAGTAGAAAGATAGGGAAGAGTGGAGTGTCTGGATTATAGTAAGCGGGAAGACAAGGCCGTGGCTTCTTAGTGGCTGACTTGATGAGGCTAGCCTTTCCCTTCACCTCCTGTCCAGTGGTTGCTAGATGTTAATTGCAGCTATAGCTCTGCTGTGGATACCAATGGGCTAG
Organism: Echinops telfairi; assembly: GCF_000313985.2. Classification (NCBI taxonomy): domain Eukaryota; kingdom Metazoa; phylum Chordata; class Mammalia; order Afrosoricida; family Tenrecidae; genus Echinops; species Echinops telfairi. The sequence continues at coordinate 2,168 of NW_022103924.1, forward strand.
AGCAAAACGATAGTGTATCTGAGCAGCTGCCATAGACTTGGTTCTGGTATATGGCTCTTCCTAGAAAATTTATGAAAAGTATTAGACTCGTTGCTCAGGAAGCTTAATTTAATTCCTGTTGTGCCTTCACCCCCCAAAAAGTCCAGATCTCTGTGGTGCAGTGAAGTACTTGATATGACCCTTTAACTATTGTATATTTTCTCTTTCCTTTTCTGAAACATTGAACTCAAACAATGATTGTGAGGATGTTGCAGGACTGGGCAGGGTTTGTTATATAAATAGGGCCATAATGAGTCAGAACCGAATGGTGGAACTTTGCAAATAAGATGCTTGGCATCCATCCAGAGGATTGAACATCTTGCTAATACTGTAAATGAGATTCATGACATCCTTTTGAGAATCACAACTCAAACTCCTTTCCCTTTAGTTGATTTAGACTCAAAGTTACCATATAATATAGAGTAGACCTGCCCTTGTGGGTTTCTGAGGTTATTTATTAGAGTAGAAATCTTCATTACTCTCCCAGGGAGCAGCTGGTGAACTTGAACCACTGGCCTTGTGATTACCAGCCATATTTGTAATTCACTATGTGAACAGGACACTTCCTTTTGGGAATGGAACCATGTGATTAAGGTGTCTGAAGCCCGAACGAGGGGGTTGGTCAGTTTTGCCATCCTACTAGACTTAAAATGCACCATGCCAGAAGTGGAAGGGGACCTCATTCAGCTAGAGCTCAGTGCTCTCAGCCCAAGGCTTTTTTGTGGCATGATGTGCCTCCCAGCAGAGCTGAAAGAGCTTGGTACCACTTGCCTGAGTAGTGCAGAGATGCCGTGTTAGAGAGAGACCTGTCAGGGAACACAGCTGAGAAGAGACTGACATAATCAAGCAATCATGCCTCGAGTGTTTGAGAACCTGAACTGTAACCTGTTACTTCACTAATAAACCTCATAACTATAAGTATGGTCTGTTAGTTTTGTAAACCCCATAACTATGAGTATGGTCTGTTAGTTTTGTGTGGCCTTTGCAACAAATTATTGAACCTACCTGACAAGTAAAGTGTGGTGGTTGAGACTGCTTTGTTGTCAGGATTGATTAAAAGGTTGGAGAATGGAGACATGTCTAATCACCATCTTTTAGGCGTCCACATTGGGATGATGGTGATTCTCCCTTTCGTGAAGTTAAAGGAAGTCAGACACCTCTTTGAACAATATCCCTGAGTAGTTGTCAGAACATTGCAAGTCTGATGAGTGCTTGAGTGCTGAACTTTGATGTGCATGCTCATCCCCTGGAGAAATTGGTTGAAATGTAGATTCTGACTTCTACGTCCCAGGTTGGCATGTTTGGATTTCTAAAGAACTCTGCTAGAATCTATAGGATTGCTATCAGTTTTAATTGACTCAGATTCAATGTCAATGAGTTTAAGGCTTTTTTTTTTTTTTCCGTTTGATAGAATCTGGTTGTTGTAGACTGTTGGTCATCAAAGGACTGGCCAGTCCTGTCTAGTGGATTGGAGGTGACAGATGAATATGTTGGTGTCTAAAATATACTAGTCTTCAAATGTAATCCCTTAAATTTTCAACTGTTTCTAATAAAGTAGCCACTGAACCAATCCTCTTTGTGTAAAAACTGAATGGGACAATTCTACTCTGGTGTTTGTAGGGTTGCTATGTGTCACCACGAACTTGACAGCAATGGACTTAATGGTATTCTCTGATTGTAAATAGTTATTTCAGTTAATTAAGTGGCCTACTTTTAAGTTGTTCTATGTAAAACTCAGGTAATTTTGAATCTCAAAAGTTAATGAAAAGCAAAATTTTACAAATCAGTTTGTTTTACAAGAAGAAAAGACATGGTTTGGGAGTTGTCTGTCTCCCTACCACCCCCACTTTTTGTAAGGCTCATTGACTATGCCTAGTAGATGTGATGCATTCAGAACTGGTTAAGGGCATGCAAATCTCTTTGCTGTTGTGTTGTGTTGTGATTCTTATGATTTTCCTCATTAACCTGTCTCTTACTAATCTGACACGTTTGCAAGTCCGATTACCAACTTTACTAGAATTATATGTAAGGATAAATAGACTTTGAAAATGAAAAGATTCAAGAATGTGCAGTAAATAAATAAAGTTTCAGATTGATAATTGTAAAGGGGAACTGAGGAACAGGGAGGAAGACAGACATAACTGACAGGACAAGGGAGAGCAGAAACTGAAATAGCTTTATTAGGAGGGGAGCTCCCGGAAGAGGTTCCTCGCCTAGGCCAGCTGGGTCAGGGAAGTCGTACTCAGCACCTGGGGGCAAGGGTTTTTAAATGAGGAATGTATGGCACTTATGGCAATCAGCATATGGGGTCTGGAAACTAGGAGAATTGCTTGTTTCTTGGAACCCGGAACATCTGGTTTCACTGGTTATCTTATCTGTTGCCCTCTGCTGCTGACCTTTGAGATGTGCAGGGAAGGATGTGCAGGGCCCGGACCTGCTTCAGCTTAGTCAAAACAGGGCTGCCTACTTCGGACCCAGCCCAAACAATAATGATTGAGGTTCTTAGGGAATATATTTGAATGGATACTTCAGGATTTCTCTCAGAGATGTATAGAGCTGGTTCTTTACAAAAATCATGAATAAGCAATAAAAGCAGAGACCATGGAAAATTGGCATAAATAGGAATTATTTAAATGTAAAATTCATATAATTTTAGCTTTATAATCGTTTGGATTTTATCATTCTCAAAATGGAGGTGAAATTATTTTAAGAGATACTTCCTGCAATAACGTGATTTGATGAAAAGCTCTTTCCTTTGAGAGTTTAAGAAACAATAGTTAAGTGCGTAATACAAGTGTATGCAATTCTTGGAATAATTTTAAAAGCACTATGTCATTTCATCATGAACAAAATCATCTTGATGAATCAAAAACATATATCAGAGCTAAAATTATAATATTCTTAGTAAATCTCCTCAATTTAGGCAAGGCTTTCTTAGCTATGACACCAAAACGTCAAATGATAAAAATGGGGAAAGAGGACTTCTCTAAAATGTAAACATTGCATCCAGTATGGCCATGTAGTTTCAGGTGCTTTGAAACCCTCTCCTAACAAAACTTTTGGAAAAAAAATTCCAGACCTCCCCTGAGGAAAAGAAACCTCTACTAATTATACCCTGGGATTACATGGAGAAATCAAGCTTCAGATTCTGTGCTGCTCTAGCGGGATACCTGCAGAGCTGTTTCTTATGCTAGCACTCTGGACCTCATGGGAGGAGAGGGGAAATGATGAGCTCATTCCTTGTTTCCACACCTGCCCCTGATTAACACCATGGAGGACACTAGCACCCCTTCTCCAACAGAGCATGGAAGGGCTGAGTCCATGCTGGGGAGGGTTGAACTAGGGTGGAAAAATTCACAAAGTTCTTGCACCCTAGAGTTGAGAAGGTCATGGCCTACCCACTGCATCTGGCCTGATGGGGAGATTCAAATTAGGAAGCTGACTGTTAAGGCCACACTAGATCTCTTGGGAATGGAAGACTGAGGGGCGTTAGTCATCCCCTGGGGAGGCAGGATTTGGCAGGCATTGGGGTGGGGGGGCGGAGATTGGTGCAGAGGAGACCCTTTCTGTGGATGTATCACTTGCCTGTAGACTCTGGGCCATATTCTGATACATAGAGTCAGTGACTACAGCTTGGCAGGGGTCCTAGGAAGAGGTAGTGTCTTGGATATTCTCTTCTTTTCCCCTCTTTGTTGATTGTATTGATTGTTGGCCAGAGCTCCCTGGAGACGCGGAAGGCAATGGATCAATATATTTAAAACCTTGACAGCAAAATTTGTTAACCAAGAACTTGTATCACAGAACTGTGTCTGTGTCTGTGGTGAACTGCAGTGGAGGTGGACATTTCTGACCTCTTTTGGCTTCCCTATTGCCATGAGGAAAGGGTCAGACTTTTCTTTTTTAAATCATTTTGTTGGGGGCTCGTACAACTCTTATCACAATCCATACACCCATCCGTTTTGTCAAGCACGTTTGTACACTGTCATCATCCTCCTCAAAACATTTGCTTTCTACTTGAGCCCTTGGTTTCAGCTCCTTATTTTTCCCCTCT
>NW_022103924.1:6523-9035 GCF_000313985.2 Echinops telfairi
ATGTGTTGCAGTGGTCACACAGAACAAGCCAGAGCTACCAACCTGTAATGATACAGTCAGTGGTGCACAGCAACACCACTCTGTAGCCAACAGCCAAGTCTCTCTCTACAGTTCTTGATCTCTGCTACTTCCTCTTCACAAGTGTATTCTGATGGTGACACAGGGAGCACACCAACTTCTTGCTCAAATTTTTTTTAAAAAATCACTTTTTCCTTCCGTTGCTCGTCATTTTTAGCTTTCGTTTCAAATGCAATTGTACTGCTTCTCAAGGGTGGTCCTGGGGCTTTTCTAAGCCCCCTTACTTTGCTTTGTTTCCAAACAAAGCCTGTCCTTTCTGACAATTTCTAACTCTTCTTTTAACAAATCTCATTGTAAAGAATGATGGGTTTACAAGCACTCCTTAATCATACTTTCCAGTTTTCATTTCTGTCACACATTATGTTTATAACACAAGGTAGGAGAAATCCATATCATCCTAATACAGCCAACTAAACATGTTCTAAACACAAGTTGAATTCTCTTCTACCCAAGACTATGGAATTCTTATGCATATGGTCTGAGGGTATCTCTAAGGAGTCTGGTCTTTGTCAGCCAAATCTTGTCTGAATAGTCTAGATTTGTTCTTGGCCAACCAGCTGCAATTTAGGGTCCTTACATTACTTTCAGCCATTTCAGGTAACAATAACCAAAGAAGCCATGCAATAATAAAAAAATTCCACTTCCCATGTCCATTTGCTCTTACTAATTGACCTGAGCCTGGGCCATTGCTAATCACACTTCAGACAGTGTTGAATGGCAGTGGAGGTGGACATATCTGCTCTCCTCTGACTTTCCTGTTGCCAGGAGGCAGGGATCAGACATGTCTCCAATACCATCCTTCTTTACCTATTCTGACACCAACCACTTCTCCCAGCACGCTGCACAGCAACACCTCTCCCTCTCTTCAGACAACAGCCAAGTTTATCTGTAATCCTCACTATCTCTTCTACATGGTCCCTTTGCCTTTTCTTTCATGGACCAGGACTTCAACCTACCTGTCGCTCTATCTCTCAGTCTGACAGTTCCACAGACCTGGGGTGTATTAGGAGAAGGCATCCCACAGTCTCGGTGTTGCTGCTTCTCTGAGTCTCCATGCCACAGTCTCTTAGGCACCTGGTCTTGATGGCCTTCAATACTTCAGAGATCTAGAATGGACTCATTCAAATTATCCTGCTAATTTTTCTTTGACCCAGATGGCACTTACTTAATGAGGGATGGCCTTTAAAAAATTTACATTTAACTTACATATCATAAACTTCCACTTGTACTTGAGAAGAATTGTATATACATCACCACAATCTGTTCTAGTGCACCACCCCGTCCTGTATTCACTATTTATTCCCCAGTTCCCTTCAACCACACCCCCCTCCTGTATTCCTGATTAATCATTATATCAATTATTGTCTCTTTACATCTCTTTCTGTGCTTCATAAACTAGGATATTAAAAAACACAAAATCAGTAAATACATAGATTTAGAAAAAGAGAAAAGACCATTGCAATATTTAAATAAGCCAGGTGAACAAAACCCTTCTGAGGAAAATGTAAGAAATATTTAAAACTAGAACAAGTCCAGAATGGGTTTAGGGAGATCAAATTACTAGGTTTTATATTATACTGTTATTCTACCCATGTTAATCAAGTTTACAGGAGTCTGATAGCAAAGTTATTTGAGTCCCTCCACTGTGCTTAGAAGGGATCTGCCAGAGTCTTAATCCATCTAAGTATAATGGAGGTACCTTGAATTCTTAAATGATTGAGCTCTGTTTACATTGACCATGGGAGTTGTTGCTAGGGGAAAATTTCCAGTAACATTCATTTACAAGGTCAGAACCTTGCCTATCAGATTAATACATGTCATAGTAAATTAATATATATCATAGTAAAGCAAGGAGTGATTAAAATTGTAAATATATGGTGGTTCTGGTCCACCTTTTATTGGACTGGATCCTGCAAAGCCAAGGATCATAACAAAGGTCCAACGATTGCCAATTTCACAGCCTTGAGGTAGCAGTCATTTGTTTCTTCTCATACTAGGGTATTTTGATCTTAATTCCAAGGATTACAAGTAACTTTGAGGCAGAGCTCAGTTCATTCAGTGGGTCTCCCCACTTTGAGTCCTTCTGGTGTGCCTGTGAGGGATGCCATGTCCCCTGAAAGGACAGAGTCTAAGGTTATTGTAGTACATAGCACACATGGTGTGGTTCACCAAGGATTGGGTAGAAACTAGTTTTAAAATGTCTTAACTGCGGGGGAGTGCAGAGTGGGGACCCAAAACCCATCTGCAGGCAACTGGACATCCCCTTACAGAAGGGTCGCGGGGAGGAGATGAGCAATGATGAAACATACAACTTTCCTCTAGTTCTTAACATGCTTTCCCCCACCCCACTATCATGATCCCAGATTTACCTTACAAATCCGGCTAGACCAGAGGATGTGCACTGGTACAGATAGGAACTAGAAACACGGAATCC
>NW_022103924.1:9952-22802 GCF_000313985.2 Echinops telfairi
ATGGAGCCATTTATCTCTCTGCCCTTCAATTAACCCCACATGTGTTTATAGGCCAGGTTGGCACAATAAAGTAACTAACTCACATCCCCTGATTTTGACTTAACTTTCAAGTAAGGTTCCCTTCTTCCTCCTGTGGAGTGTCTGTTGATTTGGCACAGCCTTACCTCAATGATGTATGCTTCAAGTGCATAGTTTTTCTCCCTTTATCTTGAAAGACTGATCCCAGTTGATGTGAGGTCTCTTCTTTTGAGGTTGTTCTTGTTAAGGTACCATTGAGTTGGCTGTATGTGACTCTATACATAACAGAACAAAACACTGCATGGTACTGTGCCATCCTCACAATTGTTCCTATACCTCAGCCCATTAATACAGCCACTGTGTCAGCCTGTCTCATTGAGTGCTTTCTTTGTAAGGCCTTAAAACTGAGAGTGTCCTGAGGAGCGCTTGTGCAGTGAGGGAAACTAATGAGACAGGCGAAGCATGCAGAGTTCTCACCTTTCCATGAAGCCAGGAACAAGATAGAGCAAATTCTTTAAAAGACTTCTGTAGTCTTGGGGCTAGAAGCAAGCCCAGTTTAGTACATACATACTTAACTGGATCGGCAGGTACTGCCCTTAAACCTGGATGTCCCTGAGCTGACTCAACCTTGGATGTCTCTGCTCTCTCCAGTGGGAACAATCTAGGATGCGTATCAGAAGGAAGTAGGCTGTGCTTTGAGAATGGTGGACAACTATTTGGGAAGGGTGGCCACCCCATTGCTCTTTTTTTTTTTTAAACCCTATTGCTCTTAAGTACAGATAGCCTCCAGGCTTCTAAGAATCATCTTAACAGTAGCACTATTATCGCGGGGAGATTGTGGGAATGATTTTTAGTCAGGAGAATCTAACAGATTCATTTCCAACTCACAAATGTGAGCACCTTCCTCCACCAGAATCGTGTCCTTCCAGACTTCTTTATTATGAGCAAATTAAATTCTCTAATTTGCCTACATAAACTCTCTTCCCAGTCCTCAGTTTTCTACACATCCTCTTTTTCATCGCCTCTCCACTGTACCAAACATGATATCCTTCTCCAGGGACTGGCGTCTCTCCTGACAAATAGTCCAAAGTGTATGTAAGACAGTTTGCCATCTTTGCCTCTACAGAGCATTCTGACTGTACTTTTTCCAATACAAACCGGTTTGTCTTGTAGTAGTTCATTATGGTACTTTCAGTATTCTCCAGTACCACAATAAATGCTTGTCATCTTTGGTTTTTCGTATTCGATGCCCAATTTTCGCATGCATATGATGCAGTGGAGAATACCATGGCTTGCATCAGGCACAGGAGAGCGAACCCTCTGAAAATAGATTTTTTTTTTCAAAGCTATGTATTTAAGTTCTACAAAACAACCCATCACCTTCAATGTACTCTCCATTACATTTGTCAAATCTACCATTCAATTCTTGGAAACATTTTTCAAATTCATCTGTTTGGATGTCTGACAGCACTTCCCTCTTTTCTTCAACTCTTCTAGTCATCAAATCACTGTTTTTTCATGTCCCTCTTCATTCATGGAGACAAAAAGAAGCACAGAGCGAGGTTAGTTGGGTAAGGTGCGTGGAGCAAGAGAGGCATGCTATTTTTTGCCAAAAACTGGTACACTGAAGTGGCTGCATAAGCCAAATCAGCTTAAAAAATCAGAGGATGGAAAAATTAAACAATCTAATGATAGTCAAAAGAAAGGAGTTGTGGTATTAATTCTGACAGACAACAAAATGAAAGCCATCGTGAGAGACAAAATAGGCAATTATATCAAGATGATAGCCACAATTGGGCAATAACAGATAACCATAAGAAACATTTATGCATCCAATGAAAGACCATTAATATACATTAATCAAACTGTTGCAGAATTGAAGAGACATATAGACCCTAATAAAATAAAACTAGGAGACGTCAATACATCGCTTTTAAGCAAAGACAGATGAACTAGAAAGAAAACCAGCAGATACAGAAGGACTAAACAACACAATCACCTCGATATCATAGACATACAAAGAACACATAACCAAACAAGAAAATCAATAATACATTTTTTTCTGGTGCACATGGAATATACTCCAGACTAGATAACATGTTGGGCCATAAATCAAGCATTAGTAAATGTGAAAACTAGCACTCAGCCATTGAACTCAACCATCAAAAGCCTGTTATGGAAATTGAACAACACTTTACTTAAAAAACCACCGAGTAATTACAGAAATAAAGAGCCCAATTAAAAGCTTAAGACAAATGAGTAAGAAAACACAATAGACCAAATCTCTGGAACACTGCAAAAGCAGGACTCAGAAAGCAATTTACTGCAATAAGTGCACACATCAAAATGAAAGAAAGAATTAAACAGCTGAACGAACACATCAACTACCACAATTAGAGTAACACCAGCAAAACCAACCCTCAAACTCTAGAAGAAAAATAAAGATTAGAGCAAAAGTAAATGAATCAGAAAACAAACACACAATAGAAAGAATCAACAAGACGTGAAATTGCTTTTTTGAAAGGATTAACAAAATCGACTACTGTCAAACCTAATAAAGAGAAATTGCAAATATTATGAATAAGAAATGAAATGGGCAACGTCACAACAGAACCGACTGAAATGATAAAGGTAATTATACATTATGAAAAATGGTATTACAATAAAATTTAAAATCTTGTAAAAAATGACTACACTTCTAAAATTACATTACCTGCTTAAAATTAACCCAAAATGACATGGAAAACCTCAACAGACTTATTACACAAGAAGAAATAAATATGATCATTAGACACTCAAAACATAAAACATTTGGAGACCAAATGATTTTACTATGGAATTTAAGCATTTAGAGAAGTTAATACCAATCCTATGTAAAATATTTCAGAATATGGAAAAAGGTAATATATACCCAAACTAATTTTATGAAACAAGTATAATCTTGATAGCTAAGCCAAGCAAGGACACCAAGAATTGAACATTATAGACCATTTTCCCTTATGAGCAGGAAAACATGGAACTTTCTACTCATGTAAAGAGTTATGTCTCAGAAACACACAGGGGCTGTTCTACTCTCTCCTGTGGGGTTATTACGAGTCAGCATTAATTTGATGGTGGTGAGTTTGGTTTGATCCTTTATGAATATAGATGGTAAAATTTCCATCTATATTCCATCGCCAACATAATCCAAGCAAACGTTTAAAAAAATAATAGATCATGATCAAGTGGGATTCTTACTAGATATGCAAGGATGTTTCCCTATTAGAAAAGCAATCAATGAAACCCAACACATAAACAAAGGGGAAAAAAACCACGATTATATTACTTGTATAGAAAAGGCATTTGAAAAAAATTCAACACCCACTTAATAAAATAAGAATACAATGAAAGTTCCTCAACACAATAAAGGCCATATATGCAAAAGCAACAGCTAGCATGCCACTTAATGGAGAGAAGTTGAAAACATTCCCTCTCTTAATGAGAGCAGACAGAATTATCATCACTCTTATTTATGATAATCCTGGAAGTCATAGCTAGAGATATATAGGATATCACAGATACTGACACAAGAAACAAAACTGCATAATCCTATATATAGAAAAGCCCGTAGATTTGATTTTTAAAATTGCTTCACCTAATTGAAAAATCTAGCAACGGGTAGTAGGCTTTGAGATCAACAAACAAAAATCAGTTAAATTCTTGTATATTAAAGAAGAGGACTCTAAAGGGGAATTATAGAAACAATACCATTTGTAACAACTCTTCAAACGTACTTAGAATAAATCTAACCAAATAAGATTTACATAAAGAAAACTATAAAACACTTGTAAAAGAAACCCAAAGACACAAATAAAGAATGTCCCATGTTTGTGCACAGGAAGATTTAATACTGTGTAGTGAAAATGTCATTATTACCGAAAGCACTCTAAATTCCATACAATTTCTGTCCACATCCCAGCACAATTCTTAAAAGAAATGGATAAACTAATCAACTTTATGTGGAAATTAAAACCCAGTATAAACAAAACACTCTTAAAAAGCAGTGGAGGAGGCCTTTTCTTTGATGATTTAAAACTTGTTTTATAACCATGATAATCAAAACAGCCTGATATTGGTACAATAATAGATTTATAGACTGATGAATTAGAACAGAGCACCCAGAAATACAACAAAGTACAGACACACCTAATTTTTGGTAAAGGACTAAAACACATAAAGCGGGGAATAAAGGGTGCTGCGAAATTGAATCCCCACCTGCAAAACAATGAAATAAAACCATTCCTCATACCATGTACAAAAACAAACTCAAGGTGTTTTTAAGACCTAAAAATAGAAACCCTAGAACCATAAGGATCATCAATGTGTTTCCATTAATTGGTACTCAGAATAGTTGCACAAATTGAAGAGTGTAATTAATGACACTGATTATGTAGAAAAATTTGATGGCTTGTATTTTTTGAATATGTATGTTTACTACAGTTTAAAAAGAAGCCAATGATTGGTGTTGGCCTTCAGAAAGACCACTTTTACCGCTGTCTTTTCCCCAACCTGTGATGTGGGTGTCACAGTGGCCGCCTAAGACGACCATTTTAGACTCTCTGCAGGAGCCCGACCTTACCTTGGCTTTCCCTCGCTTTCAGGCAACCCAGTTTCCTACTGTTGGGGAGCTCCCACTCTACCCAGTGCTGCCTCAAACGAAAGCTTGGTGATCTGCATTTGGAACATCAGTCATTGGGAGTATGATCCTACTCTGACACACTAATCAGATGTTTCCATCACTTGGGTGGCAACTCGTTAGTGAATAGCAAATGCTTCACTGCGAGGCAGGCCTAATGCCAAGACAAGTTAAAGTCTTTGAGGACTTGCCAGTGAGAGAGCTGTAACCATGGCAGTGAGAACCTTCTCGGCAGTCGGGATGACTTCCTTCTGGGCTGGAATCTCTGCTGCATACAAGGGTTCTGCAGACCTGGTAGCACACAGCATTGCCATGGAGTTTCTAGACCCTCGTGGCCCTATGATGCAGTCAGTTCATAAAATATAAACTGAAGACTACCAGCTTAACTTTTCTGTCTCCTACCTTCTGTGAAGTCCTCCAATCAGGAGTGAGTTTTCTTCAACATCCTTCCTTACCATAACAAGGCCTAATATTCCACCATCGCTCCAGGGGCCTCTGCCTCAATCTGGCCCTAATTCCATTTGAACGGTGCATGTTTTTCTTCACCTCAAGACTCATAGTTCAGCAACCACTGCCCACAACCCTTCTCTTACGGACTTTATACTATGCCTAATTCTGTCATTCCTGTCCACAAATTGCAGTGTGACTCCTCCATTCCCCAGCTCTTCTTTAATACTGGGAGGTCCATCCTGGCATCTGCACCCAGGACCCTTGCCATGCCCTTTGCCTCATGGTTTCTATTCCACCAGCCTCTTGAAGTGCTACATCTCCCACTAGATGTCTGTGAATGTGGAGACCCTACCTACCAAGAGGTCTAGTGCTCAGAAACTCATAGAAATGTGATATCACCACTACTCACTGGAGATGTCCCAGAAGATGGAGCCCTGCCAGCCAAAGTAGTTGTTCATACCTACTGAGCACCAAGTACTGGTGGTTTGGTTGCTGCTGAAGTACCAACGTGCATTCTTCAGCAGCCTGACACTTAAGCAGGCCTGCACCCTCGGCCCATTCACAAGCTGCCAGCCCCCCAGAAACATTCAAAGGGGCTTCTGTCTTTCTTCCTCCAGCAAAAGCTCTACTTCCTGTAACACCCCTTTAACAACTGGCCCTGGAGGCGTCTTCCAGACCTTTACTGGAGATGTGGTTGAGTTAATTTAGCTGTGAAGATAATGTGCCTGAAAAGCAGGCCCAGAGCAGTGAGGTGCAACTCTGCAGTGTTTGGGAAAGTTGGGTGCCTATAGTCGTGGAGAATCTGCTGATGTGCACAAGGCTAATCATAGTCTTTTTTGAACCATGTGCTGCTACACAGAACTTGTCAATACCAAGTGTGGGTTCATGGTGTTTTAGGTGGGCTAAGTCTGCCCCACCCAACCTGGCTGAGATGATTCAGAAGGGAAAGCAGCTGTTCCTGAAGCCTGAGCTTTTCCTTCCTCTTCGCCAGCACTTCAACTTTGTGATGCCCATGTTTACTCACAGCTTTCTGTTGTCCTAGCCCCTTTGCTTTTCATTCCTTGTCTGCAGCTGGGAGGGCCAGTACTGCATGAACACCCTGATGTTTGGCCTTGGTCTTGCACCTGGCTCAGCTCATCACCTAGACCAGGCAGATCCATCCCTAACCAATGTCCCTTGAGCGCACAGGTGACCGCTTTCTCTTGTGGCTTGACTTCTGCCTTATTTTATTAGTTCCTGCCTGACCAACCTGAATGAAGTGGGCCAGGATAGCATCTGCAAGATGGACAAGTGCTGACAAAGGCCCTACTGTACTTGTGCCGCATTTTCCAACTCTGCAAAGCCCAACTGGCCCAGCTCACACTTTTCTTGGGGGTGACACAGCAAAAGAATGAGAGAAAAAAATGCTTTTGCACTGCACTGTGGAAGAGAAAGGACTGGTACTTGGCCCTCTCTGGGCTGTTACCAGATTATCACTGACTCACAGAGGTTTGAGATGGAGTAGCTGCAACCCACCTGGAGTTAACAAGATTGCTTGCGTGATTCCACCTGCTTTTCCGATTGTCCTCTGCCATCAGTGACAGATTTGCAGGCCAGATGGTTGCCCTGTGTTCCTGAGTCAATCTCTGGGCAGCTTTGACCTAACCACTTCACTGAGCCTCTTGCTGCCCCCGAGGCACTGCTAAGCCTTAGGGCAGGGGGCCAGTTCACTGTCCCTCAGACCCGTTGGAGGGGCAGACTGTAGTTTAAAAAAAAAAACACAACAAATTCCTATGCACACTGCACATATCTTAATTTGAAGTAAAAAAACAAATGGGACAAAAACACCCGGCGGGCCGCAGTTTGAGGACACCTGCCTTAGGGGATGGGTACATTACATGTTGGCAACCAGCCCTGGAGCCCCAAGTTCAGCCTGCACTTCCTGCTCTTCCACCTTGTTTTACACTTCAGTCAGGTGGCTACTCATCAAGCACGAAGCAAAACAAAGCCTGGTGGCTGGCCCTGTGCACTCCTCCTTCTGCCATTGGCAAGCCTGGGTATAATCTGGTCCACTTGTGTAGGGGAATGTCAGCCAGAGCAGAGGAGGCCAGGAGAAATGAGACCAACATTCAGGGAAGACCTCACACGGCTTGAGGAGGAATTGCTGCTGTGACAGGACCATCAGCTGGCACCACTCTAGAAGCTGAGGCTCCTCCCATCAGCACTCTACCAAAGTGCTCAGGTGAACAGTGTGCCACCAACACGTGATTTTAGCCTCTAGATCACCAGGACCAATAAAAGTTTCCAAACGAGACTCCTGAAGAAATCAAATTGTGACTACAGTTTGCTTCCATGCCAGGTAAAATGAGGGACCCTTTTCCAAGCTGGGCCACAGAATTCCATTTCTGCAGAGATGAAGGTCCTTCTGTGAGCACAGATGCTTCCTGAGGAACTTCAGCCTTAAATTCCTTAACTCCCAGACCCTCAAGGTTATCTGGCACCACCACATTAGCTGTCTTGTCATGGCAGTACACTCATTTTTAACCGGCATTGCCAGCACAACCAAGCTGAGGAGTCTGATCTTACCAATGTACACTGTACAACCAAAGATAGTCTAATGCTTTGTATTGTCAATAAAATCAACTATTTAAACCTTTTAGTAAAATATATATGTTACAAAACAAAAACCTGTCAATATAATTTCACACCCATTAGCATGGCTTTTTTCAAAAAAGGGAATATAAGTGTTTACTTATGTTGTAGAGAAATTGGAACCCTTTTTCCCACCCCTGCTATACTTTGAGGGGAAAATAGTATGGGACAGCCACTTTGGCAGTTTCCAAAGTTAAACACACAGTTTTCATGTTACCCAGCAACTTCACTTCTAGGTATATTTCCAGGTGAAATGAAAACATATGCATAGGAAAACTTAGTACATTACTGTTCACAGCGCTGTTAGTCATAATGGCCAAGATGTGAAAACAACCCATATGTTTGTTAACCAATAAATAAGATAAATAAAATGTGTAAAATCTTTTTCAGCCATAAAAATTAATAAACACTGATACATGCTACATCATAAATGAACCTTGGAAAAATGAGTAGTGAAAGAAGCCAGTCATAAAGACCATATGTGATATCTTTTATATGAAATGTCTAGAATAGGCAAATCTAAAGGGGCATAAAAGAAATAAAGAGTGACTTAATAGTTTTTTTTAATGGGGCTAGATGAGTAATAAAATATTCTGGAATTAGGTAGTGTTTATGATTCCACAATTTTGTGAATATGCAAAACCAAGTTAATTCTATACTTTAAAAGAAAACTATTTGAATGTAGATTTTATCTCAATAGCTGTGTGGAAGTTAACGTAATCTATTGTCAATTTGAGACTATTAAAAGTGAAGGGGTGGCAATTCTACCTTACAAATCCCGCTAGACGAGAGGATGTACACTGGTACAGATAAGAACTGGAAACACAGGGAATCAAGGACAAATAAACCCCTCAGGACCAATAATGAGAGTAATGATACCAGAAAGGTAAGGGGAAGGTGCGGGAGAAAGGGAAATGATCACAATGATCTACATGTAAGCCACCCCCCTCCCCTGGAGGACAGGCAACAGAAAAGTGGGTGAAGGAAGACATTGGATAGTGTAAGATATGTATGTTAGTCTGGGTGCATTAGAGAAACAAATCCACAGAAACTCATATATAAGAGAGAGTTTTATATGAAGGTTAAGTGCACATCAAGAAAACATCCCAACAACCCAGTACTGCCCAAGCCCACAAGTCCAACATTAGCCCATATGTCTGACACCGATCCACAAAATCCTCCTCCATTTCACAAAACACGCACTGTGACACTGACTGCAGGAGGAAAGCGGAATCAGTGAATGTGTAAGCATCTCAGCACTGCAGGGGGTCTCCGCACAGCTGCTTCAGCACCCATATCTGCATCGGGATAGGTCTATGTGGGATGTCTTGCAGGAAGTGAGCCTTGCCAGCGGAAGCAGGGAACTGCTAAGGCAGCTGCACCCTGGTCCGACCATCATAAAGCAAGAGACCCGAGAACTAGAAAGGCGAGGCTTACCGAGCCATTTATCTCTCTGCCCTTCAGGTAGCCCCACGTGTTTATCGGCCAGGTTGACACAATAAATTTTAACTATCTACGGGGAAAAAATAATAATGTATAAATTATCAAGGGTTTGTGAGGAAGAGAGGGAGTGGGGAAAATGAGCTGATACCAAGGGCTCAAGTAGAAAATGCTTTGAGAATGATGGCAACAAATGTTCAAATGTGCTTGACACGATGTATGTATGTATGGATTGTGATGAGTTGCATGAGCCCCCAATAAAATGATTTAAAAAAGAATGAAGGGGTGGTGTTTATCCTGTCAATCAGGTCACTGCTTGATGACCTCATTTGGAGGTTCTAAGGAGATAAATAGCACAGTGGAGGCCAGGCCCACAATCTCTGCTTTGTCTTCCTGCTGACAAGATACATGGAGCTATGCTGATGGAGCCAGAGCCCTGGAGCTGGAGGAGCCACGTGAAGACCCACGCCAGTGCTGAGATGCTTTGATTGCCACTGGATCCACAGGACTTTCCACCCACTGGCCTGTGATCTTCCTGTATTTGGCATCATTGCATGTGTGGTGTGAGTCTAAAGAATTTATAGACTGGTATCAGACATATGGGTTAATAGTGGACTTATGGACTTGATCTGGACTGGGCTGGTGTGTTAGTCCAATAGACTAGAGAAACAAATCCAGGGAGACTCATATATGTAAAGGAAAGAGCTTTATATACAAGAGCAGTTGAATATTAAGAAAACATTCCATCCCAGTTCAGATCAAGTCCTTAAGTCCGATATTAGCCCATACGCCCATTACTAATCTATAAAGTCCTCTTCAGACTCATGAAACACATGCAAGGACACCGAATCCAGGAAGATCACAGGTGCAAAGTATTGTGGATCAAATGACGGTAGTAGCATCTAAGCACTGGCAGGGGTCTCCATGTAGATCCTCCAGTTCCCAGGCCATGGGGTCTATCAGCCTTGTGCCATATGTCTTGTCAGTAGAGCGTCTCTCAGAGAATGAGTCTTGAGTCTTGTCAGTAGAGTGTCTCCAAGGGAGTGAGCAGAGAGAGGTCTCCTGCCTCCAAGGAGGAATTATAGGAATTCCCATAATCCTCAGGGGAAGGCCATGCCCACACAAAGGCCTCATTGGCTATGACCCAATTGACAGACTAGACCCCACCCCTTCATTCTTAATCCTCTCAAGTCCCAAATTGACACCAGATTATGTTAACTACCGCAGCTGGGATATTTTCTTAATATACAATTACTTTTTATATAAAGCTTTCTTATACACATTAGTATCTATGAATTTGTTTCTCTAGTCAATCCTGACTAACACAAGCAGTAAGTTTTAAAACTATGTAGTATCATACATAGCACTATGTATGTATTATTCCTAACATCTCTCCTGAAAACAATGCATTTTATTTTTCTTGCAGCAAAATGGTTCACCAAGTTCCAGAAAACATCAGTTTTCCTGCTGAAGAGGAGAAAATCTTGCAATTTTGGTCCAAATTTAATTGTTTTCAGGAATGCTTAAAGCAGTCAAAACATAGACCACGGTAAGCAGATTTCTATGGTTTAAAAAAAAAATCTCTTTACTCATTTTTGTATTCCCAGAGTTTTATAGCACTAATAACGGGTACCAGCAGTATATGCCAAGTGAATTAGTTCTAAGTTAATGGTAGATTCAGTTTTTTTAATAGGCCATAGTTTGGATAGTACCCTCTTTCTCTACAATTTTGTTATCATCACTACTACTTTTTAGACCAGGGTTGTTCATACTTTTGCAGCATGTGAGCTACTTGTAAAATGATCAAGTCAAAGTGATCTACCAACTACAAAAATGCAAAATAAATATATTTTTATTTATTACATTTATTCATAAATGCATTGAGAATTCTTTATATGTATAATATACGTTTATGTACCTTGCATAACCGCATGAGTTCATTATTGCACAACACAACACAAGGAACTATGTACATTTTTGGTCATTACCTGAGTTTTCTCTGATGACTTGCACTGATTTGAATGAGCCAGGGACACTGAATGGAATGAGCCAGGGATGCATAGTCTGGACAGTAGCTGCTGACAGCCAGCCTCAAGCACACTTCCAAATGATCATTCATGGTGGAATGGTACTTGGACTTAATGATCTTTATGTGGGAAAACGCTGACTTACATAAATAAGTAGAGCCGAAGAATGCAGTCAAGGAGGTAGCACATTTTCTCATGTTTGGGTTCTTTCTCTCTGCAAGTAAGTTCTAGGACAGTTCTTGTGCTCTGGACTTCAGCTGAATGTCGGCTTGTAGTGTCAAAATCTCCCATTCCGTATGAAAGTGATGCATTTTTGTCTTCTTACTTGGTCCAGCTTCCCCACTCCCTTTAATCCCCTTTCTTAGTTTAAGAGAAAAAAACCAAGGTCTAAAAATTGGTGATAACTTGTCAGTTTTGCTACATTTAGCACAGTTGTTTGCGCATGCATTTGGCACGTTAAGATTGGATCTGATTGGCTGCGCTATATGCTATATATCAGATAAGTGACGAGATTGACGATAGGTTTACGTCTATTTTTTTAATCCCATGGGATCTACCCACACTACATTTGCAATCGACTGGATGATTGTGATCGACATGTAGACCCTTACCACATACTTAATTTTCAGAAACTTCTTGCTGTTTTCTAATTCCATTGTGACCTTAGCTATCTATAGAAAAATGTTTTCTATATTTTGCTTTCTTGTTTTAAAGTGACTTAATGTAATGATTTTTATTATCTGTATTAGATTTACCTTTTATGATGGACCTCCTTTTGCAACTGGATTGCCTCACTATGGACATATACTTGCAGGGACAATTAAAGACATAGTTACAAGATATGCTCATCAGAGTGGATTTCATGTTGACAGAAGGTTTGGATGGGATTGCCATGGTTTACCTGTGGTATGTTTCACTCTGTAGCCTTATAGTGTTCTAGTTTGTTTTTTTTTTAAAGCACCAGATTTTAAATGTGAAAATATGATGGATTTTGACTATATGTCAAACTTTTATTTTTATAAAAATATCACATGTCATTTCCTGAGAACTGACTTTTTAGGTCTGTTTTAATGTCTAGAATTATTCAGTTATAATCATTTAATTGGGCAAGAATGTTAACAGTTTTATCACAAATTTTCAGGAATATGAAATTGATAAGACACTAGGAATCCGAGGACCAGAAGACGTGGCCAAGCTGGGAATTGTGGAGTATAACAAGCAGTGCCGTGCGATTGTGATGAGGTATTCTTCTGAGTGGAGGGTACGTGGTGTTTTGTTATTTCCAGGAAATGAATAAAACTTAAGTTTCTAAATAGTAACTGACAGTTTATGATCCTTTGTATCTTTATAAGATGTGAGGTGTGGTACAAGAGAATTGACAATGTGTATATCAAAGAACGGGTCTTTGGCTTCCTCTTACAACTGTTTTAGCTTTAAGTGATTTCTTTGCTGAGTCGGTTTTCGCTTTGTAATGATATCCCTAGTCATAGGATGTGACAGGATCCAGATCTCCCTCAGAAGCAGCTTAGCTTGAATATCACAATTCAAAAATCCAGATATTAAAAGAAAATTGAAGTTTGGACCCATTCTTGTAATAGTAATTTGACTC
>NW_022103924.1:24475-25417 GCF_000313985.2 Echinops telfairi
TTTTTTTAAGCGTAATAAACATATATTTCTACTTTAATATATTAAATTACTTATTTTATATGCTGATTTTTAAAAAAAGAAAGAAAGAAAATAGCTCGTATACAACACAAAAATACCAAAAAAGAGAAAAGAGAGAAAAATATCACCACAAAGTCAACATAAAGAACAAAATATGTATGTTCAGAGATTCCATAAAATGTTTGAAGATGTATTTTCTTTCCTTCTATTTTCTGTATCTAAATGGGATTTTGAGAAGGCCATTGGTCAATACATAGACACTAAAAATGAACCATAGTATTGTATTAAGAACTTCTGTAGTCAGGTCAATTCAAATTGGATTTCAGAAATGAATAACCAACTGCTTGACAGTGTACAACATGTGTATCTTCTCATTCTCATGAGCATATAATATTACTTTCTGTTTTAGGTGTTCATACAGTACATTTTTTTAAATACTAAAAAGAAGTTAAAACAGCCAAATATTCAAGCAGTTGTTAAGAGCTGTCGAGTCTGTTCTGACTCATCGTGACCCTATGTATAACAACGAAACGCTGCTCGGTTCTCTACATCTTCACGGTCATTCCCATGTTTGAGCCTCTTGTTGCAGCTGTCTGGCTGAGGGTCCTTTTCACTGACCCTCGACTTTTCCCAAGCATGATGGTTTTATCGAGGAGCTGATCTCCTGATAGCATGTCCAAAGTATGTCAGAGAAATTCTCACCATCCTTGCCTCTAAGGAGCTTTCTGGATGTACTTCTGAGACAGATTGATTTGTTCTTCTGGCAGCCCAAGATGCTTTCAATATTCCTTTACAACACCATAATTTATGATTCTTTTTTGATCTTCCTTAATGTCCAACTTTCACAAGTAAATGAGGCGGTTGAAAATACCATGGCTTGAGTCAGATGCACCTTAGTCCTCAATGTAGGATCCTTGTTTTCCA
>NW_022103924.1:26182-27326 GCF_000313985.2 Echinops telfairi
TCTTGTGCAGCAGATTTACCTAATGGAATGCTTCCTTGATCTCTTGACTGCTTCTTTCATGAGCATTGATTGTGGATCCAAACAAGAGGAAATCTTTGACAGCTTCAATCTTTCCTCCATTTATCATGATGTACCTGTTGGTCCACTTGTGAAGATTTATGTTTTTTCTTTGCATTGAGCTGACATCCTTACTGAAGGCTGTAGCACTTGATTATTATCAGCAAGTGCTGAAGTCCTCATTTTCGACAAGCAAGATTGTTTCATTGTATATCAGGTTGTTAATAAGGCTTCCTCCATTCCGAATGCTACATTCTTCTTCAGATAATGAAATTTCTCTGATTATTTGCTTAGCATGCAGATTGAGTAGGTATGATTGTAGGATATAACCCTGACTTTTGTTGATTTTAACCATGAAGTTTTCCCTTGTTCCATTGGCACAACTGCCCCTTGATTCAGGTATAAGTTCTTTGTGAGCACAATGAAGTGTTCTGGAATTCCCAATATTCTTAAGGATATCCATAGTTTGTTATGTACATTTTAAATTTTTGGTGGTGGTTAATATTTTAAAAGAAACAACTTCTTCATATTCTGCTGGAAATAATAAATACCAAAAACCAAGAGGAGCACATTCAAAACACTGGTTTACTTTGATAGTTAATGGTTATTTTTTTAAGACTACTGAAGGTAGAAAATATTAATAATTTATAATTTATCAAGGGATCATGAGGGTGGGAAGGTGGGGAAAGGAGGGAAAAAGAGGAGCTGATACCAAGGGCTCATGCTCAGGTATCACATTTCATTGTCATGTGTCCTTAAGCTCTTCTCATCTGTAAAGCTTCCTCAATTGGTCTTCATAGCTTAATTCCTTTGAAGAGTATAAACCAGTCATTTTATAAAATGTTCCTCAATGTTTGATGTTTCTTTGCGACTCAGTTTAAGGTTTGCATTTTTGGGAAGATTGCTTCAGGCGTGATGTTGCCCCTTTCTCAGTGTATCACATCAGAAGGCATGTTGATAGTCTCTGGTAATGTTTACTTAGTTTGCTTGGCAGAGTGACTATCTGGTTTCTCCTTCCTTACAGTTTTCCCTGTGTAAGAAAGTGTTTCTTTGGGACATTTTTCGCTATGTCGATATGGTTAACATC
>NW_022103924.1:27875-38106 GCF_000313985.2 Echinops telfairi
CATGTATTATTTTCAGTTGGGACATTTTTGGATTCTGGAAAGGTAATAGGGTATTCATATAATTTTGTACCATATGTTAGTAGCCCCAGCAAGCAGACCAGCAACCTATAATCAAGTACTTAAGTATTTCTGCATCAGAGCACATATTTACATTAAAAATAAATAGTTATAAATTGCTTGCTATCAGTTGTAAGTTTTGGGGGTTTTGTCAAATTAGTTTATATAGTTAGGGAAATTTAGTTTTCAGAAGCGTTTTGATTGTTTTTTTTCTTTTTCAATTAAGTCTAAGAAATTGTGTGCTTCAATTTAACAATGAGGCATGTTAAAGTTTGATGACTATTTCACCACAGTTACCAAATGAAATTTCATGTTTTACTATTATAAGGAGCCCTGGTGGGCTAGGCGTTGGGGCTGCTAAATGCAAGGTTGGTGTTTAAAACCCACCAACTGCTCTGCGGGAGAACGATGAAGCTGTTAGCTCCCGTAGAGATTTTTGCTCTTACATAGATTGAGGCTTCTGTAAAGATTGACTATCTTGGGAGCACTGTATAGGGTCTGTGTGAGTTGGAATGGTTTGGTTTCTGATATGACAATTAGAGCCATTCTCAATCTTTGGTTTAGCTTGGGTCTTACACAATATTCTGAAAGTTATTATTAACAAATAATAGCAAATAGATAACCATTAATGTGGCTATAAAATGCCTTATGTACATAACTAAACCAATTTTGAGGAAATTTTATGTCTTAAAAATTATTCATAAAAGTACAAGTGCATTGCAATGCTGTATTTATTTGTATTGCAGGATGTGTTTGTTTTGTAGGTGCTATTACTTCTGCTACATTCAAATATAAATATTTGCATTTCTGTTAACTAAAATCTGCTCCACATACTTGGACTATTTTCTTTGCCTTCTTGGAGCTGGTACTAGATACTTTGGAATGATTCCCAGATCCTCTGATGGACATTTTCCTGTAGAACAGTGGTTCTCAAACTCCTTCCTAATGCCCTGACCCTTTCATACAGTTCCTCATGTTGTGGTGACTCCCCCAACCATAAAATTGTTTTCATTGCTACTTCATAACTATAACTTTGTTACTGTTATGAATCATGCGACCCCTGTGAAAGGGTCGTTTGATCCCCCAAAGGGGTCACAACCCACAGGTTGAGAACCACTGCTGTAGAAACATGTTCAGTCGTATGTACTCAAAAGGTGGAAAACTCAACAAAATTTATGACAAGCCAGAGAATTTAGATGGGCATTTCCAATTCATTCAGCAACTAGGGTATCATGATTAGGATATTTAAAAAACCTGGCTTTATATTAAACCTCTGAAAAAGAAGATACTATTTATATTGTAAATCAGGGCTACTTAGAATGTAATGTTGCTTGGATTGCTAAAAAGGGGATGATAGCACTAGATAGTGATTCCCAGTGTACATAAAGCACTTCTTAAATCAGAAGGAAAATTGTTTTTAAGCCTCTTGCCATTAGAATGTTAGTTCTTCCTGAGAAACTTGTTGGTTTATAAATAAGGCACACATACTGCGGTATATAAAAAATAGTAGATGGTACCTTTCATAGTAATAATATTAGTGAATATTTAGGTTGTAAGTATGTAAAGTACTTTCATATAATTTTTCTCCATATACACCAGAGAACCCTATACATTAGAGAGAACATTTGAGGTGAGAGCAAGTTGTTGTGGTTAGTTTAAGATATTCCAGCTAATTTTATGGATGGTAGATATTAAACACTGTGTTCTTCTTGATAGTCTTCTATAAATGCCCCAATATCAAAGGGTATAACAATGACGTTGAACTTATTTGAAGACACTTGGCTTTTTTCAGTTTAAATCAAAAGAGTAGTAGGAAAATATGTGTACATTATTTCATTAAACAAATGAAATGGAAATAAATTATTCTACCAAGTACATAGTAACCAGAATATAAAAATGAATTAAATAAGGGAAAAATTAAATAAAGGTGTTCTGGTCAGTACTAGATCCAACTGGAAGATATGAATAGTCATCACATGAGCGGACTGGGTTCATTTTACCACATAATTTTGCAATCTTGTCATATTTAGCATAATGCAGCACACTTAAAAGGCTAATGAAAGTTTTCTGATTGTAAGAGAGATAGGTTTGTGGTTTAGGCTTTTTAAATTGTTATTGTAAAATGACCCATTAAAATTAAATTTAGAGGAAGAAGAAAACAAATTAAATTTAAATACTGCTTCAAGAAAACTGTTTAAAGAAAAAGAACAAAATACCCTAAACTTTCTGCATCATATAGATTCCGATTCAGAGCAACCCGATAGGACAGGCTAGAACTCCCCTGTGGATTTCCAAGACTAACTTTTTATGGGAGCAAAAAGCCCATGGAGCAAGCTGGTGGTTTGAATTGCTCAGCGGTAACCATTGTCCCATCAGGACTCAACGTTTAAAAGAACTCTGAAATTACAACCATCATTACCCTATTGGTGAAAATGTGTTTGTAAGCATCTCTTAAACATGTAAACATGTATAGTGATATAGGTGTATAGTTTATATAAATGTTACATAACTTAACTGTTCAAAATTATCTGTCAATTGCTTTTCTCAGTCAACATTATATCATTAGTATATTTCCATGTCAATAGATATTAGCATTTTATTTTATATTGGCATTTTAAATGCCTATGTAATGTCCCCTTGTAATGATTTGTAATTAACCAACTTTTTCATGCCCCCCACACCATTGTAGACAACTGCTTTTTATTTTAGGTCTTTCTTTTTTCCCTCTAAAGTTTAATTCTTTTGGCAGGCAGAAACTATGAACAAAAAAGCAGCATCAATTTTTGTAGAAACATTGGTATGTAATTATAGAAAATTTTTTCTTGTTAGGTGGGTTTTCAAACAACTCTATGATAAAGGCCTTGTTTACAGAGGTGTGAAAGTTATGCCTTACTCCACAGCATGTAATACTCCACTTTCCAACTTTGAATCTCACCAAAATTACAAGGTATGTGATATGCGGAAACATCATTTGAGATTAAATTATGGGGATGGTAATTGTGGTTTGTATTCCCAATTGGTCCCCCTCGTGGATATGTTACTTGGACATTCAGTTTCTGCCAGTTCATACTTAGAAGCTGGTAATGTTCCCATGGTTTTTTTTTGTTTTGTTTTTTTTTGCCTATGTTTTAATCTGTTTACAGTAAATCAGTTAAGTCTTTGATTGTGTTTGTGTTTTTCAGCCATGATATACGACAATACATACACATAATACTAACCACAGAAGTTCATTTGAGCCTTTGTTTTATAGAGGTATTTTGTTATTTTTAAGTTTTTTGACACATAATTCACGTGTCATACAATTTTTGTGGTTTAAATGTACTAAAAAGCATTGTTCCCCCAGAAGAATTTACTTCAGAGGATAGCATTGAAGCTACAGCTCAGGGAGAGGGACATGTCTGATCAGAGCACACAGGAGCAAATGAAGGGGGAGGAAGAGAGAGTGGAGCACATCCTGGTCCACATAGCCTTGAGGACGATATCTCTGCTCACAGAAACCAGTGCACAGAGAGGACCATATGGCCAGCCCCACTACGAGACACAACATACCTCACTGACCCATAACCCTAACACTGGAGACACAACTGTGGCAATTGCGCCTGATCTGATCCCACCACACTGAGGCAAAACACTAAGGATGTGCAAAAGAGCATCAAGGAGAGCAGAGCAAGGAAGTCCCGAGGGAGTACACACCCTATCAGATTCAACCAGAAAATACTCCTAAAGGTCAACAAACAGACCTTGAACTATTTACAGGCTTTTCTCTGTGTGTGTGTGCGCGCGTGCGCACGTGCGTGGCATTTTGTTGTTGTGGCTTTGTTTTCTTTTGTTGTTTTGTTTTGCTTTGTCTTGTGCATTGTATTCTCTCTCCACTTCTTTCTAGATAAGATAGGCAGGACAAGCAGTCTGGAGGAGAAAACAACAGGACCAATGGCTCTAGACATGGGAGAGGGGAAGGTGGGGGAAAGGAAGTGGGTGTTAACACCCAGGAACAAGGGCACAAAAGTGATCCAAAATCAATGGCGAGGAGGGTATAGGAGGCCTGGTAGGGCTTGATCAAGGGCAGTGTAACCAAATTACTGAAACCCAAATGAAGACTGAGCATGATAGTGGGACAAGGGGAAGTAAAAGGAAATAAAGGAAAGAACTAGGAGGCAAAGGGCATTTATAGAGGTCTAAATACAGGCATGTACATATGTAAATATATTTATATATGACAATGGGGAAATCTATGTGCATTATTAGTACATCTTTAATACATCTGTTTACTTAAAAATATTTATAAAATATTATAGATAATAGTTCCCTGTTAATATTCTTTGCATAAATGGAAACGTCCAACATGTGTTTGTTTGTATTCCTTCCATCACTTAACTGGAATCTACGTAGTTATATAGTATGCTCTAATTTGTAGAGGTTGAATATACCATAGTAATATATAACACGTTTCTTAGCATCATCTTTCCTTCTTTAGATCTTGAATGATGACCACTGTGTTGAATTTGGTATTTCTCATACATCTTTTTATATTTTTACCATGTACATAGGAGACTTGGTGGGGTGGTCATTAGGTGTCCAGCTGCTACATGAAAGGCTAGCAGTTCAAACCTACCTGGCACTCACAGGATACAGATATGGCAGTCTGTTCCTGGGAAGATGTACAGTTTTGGTAACCCTATGGATTAGTTTCACTGTTGTCACGTGGGATGAATCCAAATCAATTGATGGCAGTGGGGCTATGTACTTAGGTATCTATAACAATAACATTGTCTTGTATAGTCTGTATGTTTTTAAACCTTAAAAAGTGCTCCTTCTGCACCTTGCCTTTTATGTTAAACATTTCAGATTGGTGTATGTTTTATGTGTAAATAACTTGAAATTTGTAAAGCTCGTTTTTCTTGTGGCATTTCATTTAAGATGTATTTTGGTCAGTGTTGCATTAGTTAATATTGAATACTGGTATGTTATATTTTCAAGTAAATGGCATTTCTGTTTATTCTTTTAGATATTTGGGAAAAGTATAGCTCTGTTTTCCAAAACTTATTACTTTTTAACCTATTCTTCATGGACTTATACAACAGATCAATTTAATAGTGAACTCTCCATTATGTATGCCCTTCCTCTTGATAAATCTACAGAGTTAACTGATGTTTTAAAATGGTTTATATTTGTGTCTACTAAAACCAAACCCCAGGCCATTGCCGTTGAGTCTATTGTGACTCATAGGGACCCCATTGGCTGCAGTAGAACTGCCTCTAAGGATTCCTGGGCGGTAAGTCTTTATGGGAGCAGAAACTCTGCATTTTGTCCACTGGACAGTGAGGGGTTTAACCGCTGATTTTTGGTTAACAGCTCAATGCATAACCCACAGTGATTCCACAGTTCCTTTGTGACCACCATGGTAACTCTTAATATTTAAGTGTTTTTAAAATATGTTTAGAATTTTATGCTTTCTGTTTACTTTTTCTAAATTTGGCCAAAAAAGTTCAAAAAGATTTTTAAATGTTCGGTGTGTCCTGAAAATGGGTTTGTTTCATTCTTCAGGGGATAAAACTTGTCTATCTTGATGATATATTTTGTAAAATAATTTGCCTCCATTTATTTCAGGAGGTTCAAGATCCTTCCGTATTTGTAACTTTCCCTTTGGAGGAAGATCTAAACGTATCTTTAGTTGCTTGGACAACCACTCCGTGGACTCTACCTAGTAACCTGGCCCTCTGTGTTAATCCTGATATGCAGTATGTCAAGATTAAAGGTAAGCATGAATCTGGGTACTTAGGATAATCAAAGCTACATTTCATTAGAGAGTTAAAAACAAAATGCTTTGATATATGTTTCACTTATTAGAAAAACAACCTCTAAAGCAGCCTTTTCATTTCTGACTGAAAAAGTACCATAAACAAACGAGCGTAGAAATATAAAAAGTGGAAAATACAGATTTCTGGTTTTTCCCCAGGGAGTCAGAAACAGCATGCATTACCTTGGGATACCTCTAGTCTTGGGCTTTTCTTGTACTTTTCAGGTGGTTTTCTGTCTGCCCTCCCTCTTCCCACAGTTTGACTGGACCGTGCATCCTTGAACTGTCAGCCCACAGCAGCAACTTGTTCTTTTCTGTCCCTGATATTCATTCATAGGGTTAAAGTTCTAGTCCACAAATCTTTCTCTGAGAAGTTAAATGATGTGGAAGAACTTGTAAGAAACCATGCCTCCTAGATGACAAGCCCTTTTAAGAGGATGATAGAAAGCAGCAGCTTCTTGGTGCCTACTTTTCTAGACATTGACCGGAGAATCTTAAAACTTTTGCTCAAGTTTTCACTTGTCTTGGTGCACTCCACATGGTCTCATTGTACCCCCAGCTCCTTGTCAGTCTCACTTTCACACTGATGAGAACATTAAATACACAGGGTAGTGTGGTTCAGACTGTCAGTGCCGTGCAGAAGCAGTGCCCTTTGAGTCTGCAGCTGGTTTAGTGCTCTTTCTCCACAGAGTATGTGATGTATTTCATGTTTCTTCAGCCCCTGGTTGTCAAAGGCTTCTCACCTTCCAACATAGTTTTTGCCAAGGTCCTTTCCTGTAGCTATGCATCTTGGACATCATGGGGTTACGGAAAGAAAGGGAGACATAATGTAGTTACTCCTCTATCTCTGCCAGCATTTCGTTTGCTTCCTTTTGTTTTTCATCAAAATCTCTGACCCATTTCTCCTCAGTCAATGGTGCCCTCAGCAGGTACGCAGGCAACCCTGTGGAGGCAGCAGGCTGTACTTGGACCATGGCCACCTAGATTCTGGGCACTGGCCCCACCCCTCTCCTGCAATTACTTACCCAGCCCTGCAACCATGAGGGTGACTACCACTCTGTCCTGGACTAGGTGCTTCTGGGGTTAAAAATAAAGTTTCTAGTCTGCAATGTGCTTTACATATCATGCCCAAATTACAGATAATGAGTTAAAAGTTCTGTAGGTACCTGTCATAAGAATTTTGTGACTCCAATTTTCCTAGGAGAGTTACCATATTCATTAATACTTCCTTTCCTTAGAGATTTATATGAAAAAATATTGGCACTTTTTGAACATTAGGACTTTCAGGTTAAGATTGTTTTTTGGGGGTGGGGGTGGTAGGAGGGAATAGGAAAAGAGAAACCTGTAGCCATAAAAACTGTATTTTGAGTTACTTTGATTCATAATACCTGTACTGGCAAGTAAATATATACTTCAAAAAAAAAAAGAGCATTATAGTCTACAAAAAGGGAGGGAGAGAATTCATTATATAATCCTTGGGAATTTTATAGGACTAAGAGATGATTTTCAGTGAACTTTTCTAGGAAGAAATGTGTCTGAGGTTTTGCAGCTGCTTCTGAGGAGCCGTGGTAGAATAGTGGGCCAAAGTGGGACTGCTCACCACGAAGTCACCAGTTTGATCCCACCAAGCATTCCACAGGAAAAGAAGAAGCTTTCTGTTCTTGTAAAGGGTTAAAACTTAGGTAAATCTTTACAGTAGAACCCGCAGGAGTTCTCCTCAGTTCATAGGTTGTTATGAGTCTGAATTGACTTGATAGCAGCGAGTGTTTTGTTTTCTCCAGAACATGTACCATGAAGTCTGCAACTGTTACTCTTGTACAGTTGTGCTTCCACAGCAAGCCTTACTGCTTTAGAGCCTGGCTCGCGTCAATTACCTGTTTCCTCTGGATGGTAAATTTTAAGCAAAATAATATGCTTACTATAAGTAATAATATTATAATAGGCTTATATTATAAATAATATGCTTATTTAAAATAAGCATATTGCTTTGCTTTATATTTATCATCCTTGAATTTCTTTTTAAAAATGTAGACTCTGGTGATGGAGTAAAAGGGAGAGGATGTCAAGGAATCCATGTAGAAAAAGTGTTTGGAAACAGATTGTGGTAGCAATTGTACAGTTCCACTTGATGTGATTGAATTATGGATTCATATAATATATGTATTAAATCCCAACTAATCGAAAAAGTATATGCTCTCCTTATAAGAAAATTCTTAGAGTTCAGTGAGTTGCAGCCTTATTACAAGCAGTTTTTCAGTGAATGCAATGGCCTTTGTAATAATTTGTAAATTTTTTATTTTTCTTTTAGTTAAATGGTTATATGACTTGCTTTTAGTATTAGTTGTCATCGGTTTTACTTTAGCTCATGGTAACCTCCTTTACAGAGTAAAATGACTCCTTATTGTTTTCAAGACTTTGACCTTTTGAAAGGTAATCAATCAGCCTGTCTTCCAAGGCCCTATTATAGATTTGAATAGCCAGCCTTTAGATTATTAGCTGAGTGTTTAACCAATTACATCATCCATGGACATTATAGGGTAATCTAGATTTTTTAGTGTTTGGAAATGCATGATTTTTTCTTTCTTTTATTTGAAACCTCTTGTATTATATTTCACATAGTAATTTGCACCAGATTTTCACCTCTTAGCATACCTACCGTAAACATTTCCAATGAAAAGGTGTTTGCAAAACAAGGAAATTCATTACCCACTTTTCATAATAGGGAAACATTTTTAATATTTGTTGTTAAAAATAATGCACGGTGGACTGGTATTCCCCCCCAAAATCGGAATTGCGCTAGTCCTAGCTGAGCTTTCATAGTGTGTTAGTCTGGGTTGACTAGAGAAACAAATTCAGAGACACTAAGGTGTTTAAGAGAAAGCTATAATATCAAAGGGTAATTGTATACTGAGAAAACATCCCAGGTCAGTCCAGATCAAGTCCATAATTCTGATGTTAGTCTGTATGTACGATACTAGTCCATAAAATTCCTCTTTAGACTCACATAGCACATGCAGTGATGCTGAATGCAGGAAGATCAGAGGCCTGTGAGTAAAAAGTGTTATGGATCCAATAGTGGTGGGCGCATCTCCAGTGTTATGCCTACCATCAGCATGATTCCGTGTGGCTTGTCCACAGAAATGTGAAGCAGAGAGAGAGAGAGAGAGAGAGAGTGAGGGGTTCTCCTCCAAGGAGAAAAAGAGGAAGTACCCAGAATCCTCCTGGTGGGTGTTACCTGTGACTTGATTGACCATCAGGTCTAGACATGCAGGGCTAGACTCCTCCTCTACTCTTTCTGTTTATCAAGTTGACATGAAATTGTGTAACTAGCACACACAGTATGCCTTTTCCTGTTAGGTGGGCATTGAGCAACTCACTTTGAGCTACTGCACCCAGTGCTGTTGCCTGAGAAGGTTCTCTCTGATCACAGTGATTTTTTTTCTTAAAAGTAATTTTGCATGAACCTCGTTTTTAGTGATGGCTAATTTCAGAGAACAGCGTGCAGCTACGAAATTTTGTTTCCTGTTACGGAAAGGTGGCGTAGAAACTGTCGTGTTGTTGAACACAGCTAAAAAGGACAGCACTATGGGAAAAATTTCAAGTGTACTAGTGGTTGTCTCATTTCAAAAAAGGTGAAATGTTGAAGATGGCAAATTGTTCTGGAGTCTGTCAACTCCCTGAGTGAACGGATGAAAAGGTTGAATTGTAGTGCATTTGGAGTTCATACCACCAGGTCAGACTATTAATCTAGCTTTCTATTTAGAGGTTCTGAAAAGATTGCATAACAGATTGTGACAAA
This sequence comes from Echinops telfairi, assembly GCF_000313985.2. NCBI lineage: Eukaryota > Metazoa > Chordata > Mammalia > Afrosoricida > Tenrecidae > Echinops > Echinops telfairi. The sequence goes on from NW_022103924.1 coordinate 37,529, forward strand.
AAAAGGCCCGATTTGTGGCAGATGGAGGACTGATTTTGCCACCACAACAATGCACCTGTTCACGTCACCGTCTCAGTGCACCAGTTTTTGGCAAAAACAGCATGCCTCTCCTGCCCCACGCCTTACTCACCTTACCTTGCTCCATGCAACTTCTTTTGTTTCCCAAAATAAAGAGGAATATGAAAAAATCGTGATTTCATGATGTAGAAGAGGTGAAGAAAAAATACTAAGAATGTGCTTGTCAGCCATTGAAACATGAGCTTGAAAAAATTTTAATAGGGTAACTGGCATGGATCAATGAACTAACAGAGAGGGCTGTGGGACCAGCCCCAGTCCCAGCTACATTTACCCACTCCCTAGAAGAATGCATGACAGAAGATAGCACTGAAGATACAGCCCCAGGAGAGCAGCAGGTCTGTCTAGACCACAAGGAAGCAAACTTAAGAGGGAGAGAGAAAGAACCCCATCTTGGCCCACAAAACCCTAAGGACAAAACTCCTGCTCGCTGGCCCCATAGCAAGACAAAACGTCTCCTCACCCACAATGCTGCAGGGGGCAGCACTGAAGACAGTGCAAGA
>NW_022103924.1:40114-42036 GCF_000313985.2 Echinops telfairi
CACTTTTCTGTTGTCCAACCCCTGGGAGGGGGTTATAGGTAGACGTCGAGAGTTCTTATAACAGTTCATACATCAATTGTATTAAGCATATTTGTACATATGTTGCCATCATCATTTCCACAACATTTTCTTTTTACTTGAGCCCTTGATAGCAGCTCCTCTTTTTTCCCCCTCCCTCCCCCACCCTCGTGAACCCTTGATAATTTATAATTTATTTGCATATTTTACACCTCCTTCTGTTTCCCTTGACACCTGTTTCTGTTGTTCGTACCACTTTTTGGGGGGGTGGGGGGTGCAGTTATGTCGATCATTGTGATCAATTACCTCTTTTCGTTCTACCCTCCTGGTATCGCTACTCACATTATTGGTCCTGAAGGGTTTGTCTGTCCTGGATTACATGTGTCCAGAGCTCTTATGTGTACCCGTGTACATGCTCCGGTCTAGTCGGCTTTGTAAGGCAGAACCAGGACCATGAAAGTGGTGGGGAGGATGCATTAAAGAAGTAGAGGAATGTTGGGTGTTCTTTTGGTGCTGTGCTGCAACCTGACTGGCATGTCTCTTCCTTGTGACCCTTCTGTGAAGGGATGTGCAGTTGTCTACAATGGACTTTGGGTCTCTGGTTCATACCCCCTAGTTCACAACGAAATGGTTGTTTGTTTTGGGTCTTATGATACCATCGACAGATCATGATCACATTGGTTGATGTGCTGTTTCCATGTGGGCTTTGTTGCTTCCCTGCTAGATGGACGCTTGTTTGTCTTCAAGCCTTTAAGATATCAGATACTGTATCTTGGTAGCCAGGCACCATCACCTTTCTTCATCACATTAACTTATACATCCATTTTGTCTTCAGTGATGGTGCCAAGACGGTGAACATCACAGAATGCCAGGTTATTGGAACGAAGTGTTCTTGCTTTGAAGGGGGTCTTGAGTAGAGGCCCAGTGTCAGCCCCCTACCTTAATACTTAACTGATAGATACATGTACAAAGACCTATATCCTTACTGTTATGTTTTAATGTATTTACATATGTACGGAGCATGACACTCTTGCTCTATGCCTTAGCAGGGATGCACTTATCTCCAGCTTCCATAGATCATCAAACCAGCTCCTCGGCTAAGTGCATAGGGGCACCTCATTCCATAAATTGGCCTTCTTCCCCAAAGCACTCAATCTTACTTGCGTTATGGGCTGAGAAATTCACCACTCTGTGTCATGCTCTGGCTTCTGAATTTGCTGTTGCTGTTTTTCTGCCTTTTCTATGGTTTCAAAGTTGTCTGCGGGATCAAGAAGGGTCAATGTGAAAAGACTCCAAACGACGTGCTCCACTCCTAATTCTCTTGCTGGTAGTAAGACTCCACTTCCTGCTTTTGCGATGACTCATTTTAGATCCAGTAGGATGGCAATTAATTGTTATCAATTACACTGCTAATTATTTAATCCAATCAGTATCTTGCCTCGCTTTCTTACCCAAACCCATTAGGAAGCAAAAGTTTTTTGGTGGGATTAGAAAAGGCCACAGGTATATGAATCATTAATTAATGTACTGCATTGCAGTGAGTTACTTTGTTCCTTCATGCTATAATTTTTATACATTAACAGTGTCTTTGGAAGGAGCATATGAAAGATTGATTTATTATTTTTTTAAGATCATTTTATTGGGGGGCTCTTACAACTCTTGTTATAATCCATACATCAATTATATCAGACATATTTGTACATATGTTGCCATCGTTCTTTTCTAGACATTTAGTGTCTATTGAACCCTTGGAATCAGCTCTTCTTTTTTCCCTTACCCCTCCACCACCACCACCACCACCCTTGTGGCCCCTTGATTGATTATAGATTGTTATTATTTTCATATCTCATACTGACCGCTGTATCCCTTCCCCTCTGGTTTCAGTTGTTCTTCCCCCTGGAAGG
>NW_022103924.1:43597-45291 GCF_000313985.2 Echinops telfairi
TTTTTTTTGTCTTAGAAAGCATTGTACTCTAGTATTATTCTTTGCAGTATTCTTCATTAAGTACTGTGCTAAATAACTATGCAACTGATAAAAGGTTTTCCTTGAGAAGATGAAATATGCCAGAAATGTATCTTTTACAGTAAACAAAAGTCTGAATATTAGTAAAATCCAATTCTGCCTTGCTTTTATAGATATTGTCAAAGGAAAACTGCTAATTTTAATGGAAGCCAGATTATCAGCACTTTATAAAATGGAGAATGAATATGAAGTCCTTGAAAGGTGAATAAACAAGTTTGTTGTTGGTGGTGGGGGTGTGTGTGTGTGTCTACTTAACTTTAAAAAAATGTTAAAAGCTATAATATCCTAAAGTTATGTTGGTCAGGTTTCATTTCAAAGTATTCAGTCATTTGTTCCAATATTGAATGCATTGATTAAGCAGGCAATCCAGACAGAATGATGTTACCTGGATATGACTGTAGTTTATTTTTAAATTTTAAGTTAACTCTAAGTGGGACTTTTTCCCCCTAGATTTCCTGGCTCCTATCTCAAAGGCAAGAAGTACAGGCCACTGTTTGACTACTTTGTGAAGGTAAAATTGAACTGCAGCTTCAGTGGCTTCTCAATGTATTTCTAAATAAATGACATATAATGAGTGCTTATATTTTTTTTACTGGTTATCTTGATGGTATGAATGTTCTTTTATTCAAAAGTCTGTTTAAATATTAATGAAATGAAATCCTGGCTTGTTTTTCATAAGGAATCACTTTACATTTGATTAAATTTACAATCAGCCTTGTAATCTTTATGGAAAATGAATTAAAAGAGAATACCATTTTGTTTAACTTTTTGAAGCCCCTCATGTACGTGTATATTTTTATTATTGATTAATTGTCACACATTGAATTTATTGAGGCTCTTTATGTGTTTTAAAAACAAACACTCTCAGAATTAAACATGCAAGGCCATATAGAGTTCATTTAAAATGAGATGAAGTGGGTGTTTAAATCTAGGTACAATAAGCTCACATACTTGTAACACCTCAATGTTTTAAAGAGTTCTAAAGTTGTTTTATGACTTTAGTATTAGGTGCTTTCTATTCAGTTCTGACTCATAAACATTTGTACAGCAGAACCAAATACTTCCTGGTTCTGGACCATCCTTACGATTGTTCTTATGTTTGAGCCCATTATTGCAGCCACTGGGTCAATTCATCTTATGGAGAACCTTTCTCATTTTCACCACACCTCTATCTTTCCAAGTATGACATCTTTTTCCAGGGCCTGGTCTCTGCTGACAACATGTCCAAAGTATGTGAAGCAAAGTCTTGCCATCTTTCCCACTAGGCAGCATTCTGGCTGTATGTCTTTAAAGACAAGCTTATTTTTTTGGCAGTACCACAATTCAAATGCATTGATTCTTCTTCGGTCTTCCCTTATTCATTGTTCAAATCACATGCGTATGAGACAATTGGCATTACCATGGCTTGTGTCATGTATACCTTAGTCTTTAAAGTAACATTCTTTTCTCTTCAACAGTTTATTATTGTGTCCTCCTCTGGTATGCCAATAATTCTAATGTTAGTCCGCTTCATAGCATCAGACATAGCTCTTAGATTTTCTTCAGCTTCTCTGATGATATTAGATTCTTGTTCGCGTTTGTTGAAGTGTGCTTGCCTGTCCTCCAAGTCACTGATG
>NW_022103924.1:46887-51072 GCF_000313985.2 Echinops telfairi
TGTCTTGTGCAACAGATTTTCCCAATGAAATGCCTTCTTTGATCTCTTAAGTGCTGCTTCTATGAGCATTGGTTGTGGATCCAAGCAAGACAAAATCCTTGAAAACTTCAGTCTTTTATCCTTTGATCATGGTGCTTAACTAGACCTATTGGTCCAGTTGTGAGAACTTTTGTTTTCTTTGCATTGATTTGTAATACATACTGAAGACAGCAGTCTTATTCAGCAAATACTTTAAGTCCTCCTCACTTTCAACAAGCAAGGTTGTGACAACTGCATCCTCCATTCCTGATGCCTCACTCTTCCTCTTATAATCCAGCATATTTGACTATTTGCTCATCAGACAATTGAATAAGTACAAAGAGAGGATATCTGCATTGTGCACACCTTTTCTGATTTTAAATCATTCAGCACTCCCTTATTCTGTTCACACTGTTGCCATTTGATGCATATGCAGTTTTGGCATGAGCACAATGAAGGGCTCTGGAATTCCCATTCTTCTCAGTGTTATCCATAGTGGAATTCCTTTGCATAGTCAGTGAAACTCATATACATATCTGTGGTCTGGGTAGACTAGAGAAACAAATCCTGGGGGACTCGTGTGTAAGAAAGCTTTATATACAAGAGCAATTGAATCAAGGTCTTTAGTTTAAGAAATGCTGAGTATGTACTTCCTTTATGGTTTTCTAACTAGGTCTTTGCACATTTCATTCTAACAGTTTACTTTGTCTCATTGAGCTGCCCTTTGGAAATGACTGTTCTGGTTAGACTTTTTTGTTTTTTCCATTTCATTAGCCACTCTGATTCATAACAAGCTTCCAAGTGTGTTTTGACATCCAGTTTGATCTTCTCTTTGCCTGTCCTTTTGAGCTTTTGATTTTTTTCATAAACGGTATTCTTGATATCATCAGATCTTCTGTATTAGTGTTCAGTGCATCAAATTTGCCCATGAGATGTTCTTTACTTTCAGATGGGATAGCACCAAGATTGTCTTTTGGCTCTAGTGTACTTGTTTTCATTTTCTTCAGCTTAACCCTGAACTTTGCATATGAGCAATTGATGATCTACTCTACAGTCAGCTCCTGGCCTGGGTTTAGCTGCATGGTCTGTTCCCACAGATGTAATGGTTTGGTTTTTGTGGCTTCTATGTGGAGCAGTCCATGGGTAGAATCGCCTTTTTTGCTGTTGAAAAAGGGATTTTCAAGGAAGAAATTCTTGGCCTTGCAAAATTCCATCGTGTGATCTTCGGATTCAGTTCTGTCACCCAGACTATATTTTCCAGCTACTATTTTTCTTCTTTATTTACAACTTTTGCATTCCACGTACCAAAAATTATCAATGCATCATTATTGCATGTGATCTATTTCAGACTGAAGGCTCTCATTTTTTTTTTATCACTAGCTTTAGTAGCTGGTGTTTGAATTTGAATAATTCTTATATTGATTGGATTTCCTTGTTTTCTGCAAGATATTTTATCACAGACAGGTTTATACTTCAAGATAGATCTTGAAATGTCCTTTGCGAAATGTCACTTGACTACGAATGTGATGCCATTCCTCTTGAATCTGTCATTTCCAACATCATAAACATACGGTTTTCTGTCCCAATCCAGTTGACCTCAATAATGCAGAGAACATAGTTCTATTTGCATTCTATTACCTTTGACAAATTTCAGTTTTCCCTAGCTTTATGGCATAGTGGTTATGCTTAGGGCTGCTAACCTCAAGGTTGGCTGTCCAAAATCACCAGTGACTCCTGTAACAAGTTACCATCTCAGAAAATACCTGGCATTGACACAGTGGTTGTGTATATACTTTGTATATTCCAGGTTCTAAGTATTTATTGATGTTGCAGCACTTTCATCTCATTTTGAGTTCTGCCCTATCAGCAAGTGAAGGTCTCAGAGGTTTTACTCCCACAAACTTACTACATTCCAATCATTTTGGTCAACTCTGCTTTCAGAAGGTAGCTCTACTTCAGTTATATCTGGAGTGCTTGTGACCCGAGGGGTTCCTCTTCAGACATTACCTATGTTTATGCTTCTGGTCATGTGGTCTTGATTGTCAGACAAGGATTCAATGCTATCCATAAGGTTTTCAGCAACTTATTCCTCAGAAATGGGCTGCCTACCCCTTCATAGTCTGTTCTTAGTCTTGAAATCTTTTTATCTTGGGTTATCCTGCTGGTATTTGAAATACCAGTAACAGTATAAAACCTTTTTGATGTTTTATTTCATGTAGAACCAGAATTTGGTTAATGCAGGTAAAGTTTGTCACTTGGATTCTGTCCATAGTGCCTTTACTTTTTCTTTGCTTTTATGCACTTAGAAATAATTTTCTCATCTTGAATATTTCTGAATTAATAGTCTCATTCTTCTTCCTTCCATACTGTTGCTGGATTGATTCCCTTCCACTCTAACACGGCCTAGTCCCCTCTTGTCACCATTAATTAGTCTTGTGCCATGTCCATATATTCAGGATGCGCCTTTGCCTGGCATTTTCCACGTGAGCACAAAGAACTTTTGATGTTACTTTGAACACATTATTTGATTACTCACATTTGATTTTTCCTTTCTGTCTCTGTCCTTGTTTTCATCTGATTTTAAAAGTCCTTGGACTTTCTTAAATGTATTACCTGATGTTCAGGCTGCCTATCAAGTCTAAATATAGTTTCTTTCTTAAAGAAATGCTTTATGAAATGCCCTCAGATTTTTTGGCACTGTAAAACAGTATTACTGTATTTTTGTTTTGTATATCTTAAAGGGTTTTGTGTATATTTGTATTTGAAGGTCTTAAAACTCTTCCATCAAATCAGTGATTTAATCTTTCTGAATAGCAGGCCCCTTTGAGAACCTGAGGAAAGTTCATCCCATTAGAATAATATACTGGTTAATTGAAATAAACTCTATTGCTAGAACTTTTGAGTATTTGGCAGGTGTTACAAAATTCTTTTATTTATGATAAAATCATCTGCTTGTAATTAAGTATAGATTAAATAAATGTACATTCCCTGTCATCAAATCCGTTCTGACCCTACAGGGCTGATGAAGACGCCTTGATAATGCAGTAGTTATGTGTTGGGCTGCTAACCAGAAAGTCAGCAGTTCAAAGCCACCACTAGCTACACCTGGAGAGAAAGATGAGGCTTTCAAGTTCCTTAAAGCATTACAGTCTCAGAAAATTAGAGGGGCCAGTTCTACCCTGTCCTGTAGGGTTGCTGTGAATTGGAATTGATTTGATGGCAGTGAGTTTGGTTTTTATTTTTGAATAGGACTGAGCAGACTAACCCCTTAAAATTTCTGATATGTTAAATCTTTATGATAACAATTTTATCTATTTCTTGTTGCATGGTTAGTGATTTTGAACTGCCATTCTTGTGGTTATCAGCCCAACACCTATCATGTAGTGCCACCAGAACTCCTTGGCACCTATCAACTACCCACTACATCAAGTCGATTAACCCCACAGAATAATAGCTGGGGAGTTTGAACTGCCAGCTTTGTATTTAGTGTTCTAAACCACCAGCAGGGGTCCTATTATCACTTCCCAACGTTTCAAAATTATTTGGAAGGTATCAGTACAAATTCTTCATTATTTTTCAAGTTTGCTTCTTTTAATTGCCAAAAAACCACCCAGACCTGTGATGTAGTTGCAAGTAATATTGGAGAATATCTGTAGTCAAAAAGACGCCCCTCAGTTCCTGGTTTCATCATTGTTGATTTCAGCAAGCCATTTAATTTTTGCGCTGAGATTGTTCCTCTGTGAAGTTCAAAATAGAGCTGGAATATTTTATAAATGTAGTGCTATACCCTTTCAATAGTATTATAGTAGCTGAATGTGGAAATTACTTGTTCACCTGTTTTCTTCAAAGGCAGAGCAGTAGCAAAGCAGAACCAGTTTGCCTGAAACAAAAGACATACTGAAGAGATGAAGGTAGAAAAAAAAAATAGATCTCTTTATTTGTGTTAAACTGCTGCTCTCTTGCCTTGACTCTTAGACTTACTAAGGATGGCTGAAATTCAGAATATTCCAAAAAGTAACTTTTTAGAGAGCACATTTTCTGAACTAAATGTTTTGTGTGTTTTTTTAAATCATTTTATTGGGGGCTCATACAACTCTTATCAAAATCCATACATACATCAATTGTATAAAGCACATTTGTACATTCATTACCCTCATCATTCTCAAA